>NC_081408.1:213732134-214032134 GCF_030272615.1 Cryptomeria japonica
TGATAGATATTTCATGCTAATTATTGATTATTATTCTAGAATGTGTTGGGTTACTTTTCTTAGAGAAAAATCAAAAGCACTTGGGAAGTTCAAACTATTCAAAGCAATGGTTGAAAATGAAACTGGTAAGAAAATCAAATGTTTAAGATCAAATCAAGGAGGAGAATTCACATCTAAGGATTTGAATACATTCTATGAAGTGAATGGAATCAAAATGCAGTTATCAGCACCTCGGACACCATAGCAGAATGGAGTTGTTGAAAGGAAAAACATGTTAGAGTTTCAAGTAGATCCGAAGCAAATATGAACTAACAATTATATGTAGATTTAAATACAAAAGATAAAGAAATAAAATAGGACACAGATAACACAGAGATTTAACGTGGTTCACCCAGAATGGGTTACGTCCACCATACACAGTCGTCCAATCTTTCTTATTATCTAGCAAAAATAGTACATCAACCTTCCAATGCCTTAAGCATCCCAGCCGCTTATAACATGCGTTTTTAGGGCAACAAAAAAAGTTGGCCTTTTTAGGGTTTTATTACAATGTCGATTTTCATCAAAGAAAAATGACAAAAAAAAAAACATTCTCCGAGGCTCCTGCCCCCGAACCCCTACCTGGGGCCCGGCCCAGCCTCAGACCCTGGCAAGGATACGTGTTGAGTGTATAGTACTGTTGGGTCTCAAATCAACAGATTGGATAGGTTCTAAGGAAATGCCAACTCCTATGATCAAACCCTCCAATTGACTTGGCCAACTTATAGAGTGAACCTGTTTGGTTGTTAACTCTCTCACTTCAGGCTCTGCAAGACCTAGGCGAGTATACCTATTCACCAGTTGTTTTTTAATGACCGGTGCCTTTTATAGAAGATTAAGTGTCCTGATTTGGTTTCCTCCTATCTCAGAATGGCATAAGTTCCTAGGATGGAGATATAGCAGATGAGTTCAAGATTGTTGTTGTTGAAGCTATTCGATTTATGTTTCCTACTTAGTTACTCCTGTTGCTTTAAAATAACGTATGATGAATATAGTGATAAGTGCAATCTATAAATAACCAGTGCCTTCTTTGTTGTTTGGGCTATAGAGTCATTATATTTTCTTTAGGACTTACTGTGCGAACTTGTGAGACAGTTTTTTAACCCACCCCTTTATGGACCTGTCAGTTATTATTTCTTTTGAGATCAATTGAATGCTTATCTCATAAGTTGCTTGAATGAATTTAACCCTACCTTTAAGGGACCATTCAAGTAAGCACTGCGAAGAACAATTACAATTCGCAAGCAGAACTTTTATTTCAACCTTACAACATACAACATAAATTTTATTCCAAGAATATGAATAACCTTATCTCTTTAGATAATATCACAAGCGATTGCCAAAACAAAATGAAATAATCCACAACACATATGCAAAGAAAAACAACTGATCATAGCATGTATTCCATCAAAGTTTGTATAACAGAAAACTTACAGGCTGTCATTCATTGCTATCTTGTTCCTATGTATCTCTTGTGAAATTTTGAGTTCAATGTTGAACTCTTGTATTTGGTTGATCCATTTACATCTTTTGCCTGTGACCTCAGTTTGTCTGAAGATATCTTTCACTGCTGCATTAGGAACATATGCTATAACTTTAGCCCCCACTAAGTATGGTCTAAACTATTTTACTGATTTGACCAAGGCATAAGCCTGCTTTTCATTCAACTCATATTTTATTTCTGAAGGGCTCAAAGACTTGCTAAAATATGCAATGGGCTGCTCATACCCTTTTGGATTCTTCTGCAACAATACTGCTGCTATTGTATGACAAGAAGCGAATGAGAATATTATAAAAGGCTTGCTAAAATCTGGAGAGATTAGTACTGGTGCTTTAGAAATTTCTCTTTTGATCGCTACAAAGGAATCAATTGCTTCCTTAGTCCAATCAATTTGGACTCCTTTCTTTAACATCTTTACTATAGGTTTTATTATGTCTGCAAAATTTATTTGTCCCAAGAATGATTGAATGGCTTTGATAGTTCGAGGAATGGGAACCTCATTGATAGCTGCCACCCTTTCAGGGTCAATTCTCACCCCTTCCTTGGATACTATGTGTCCAAGTAACTTTCTTTCTTCGACACCAAAATGGCATTTTTTAGGATTCAAGGAAATCCCATACACTAAGGCTTTTTTGAATATATTCTCAAGGTGCTCACAATGATCATCAGCCCTTTTTGAGTATGCAGTTAAATCATCCTGGTATACTACCATGATTACATCAATCAACTCTGCAAAAGCCACATCCATTGCTCTCTAAAATGTGGCACCAGCATTAGTCAATCCAAATGGCATTCGTGCATATACATAAGTACCCCATGGAGTTGTAAAGGCTGTTTTATACTTTTCAGTTTCTTTAACTTTCACCTGATTATAACCTGAAAAGCCATCCATCATAGATAATAACTCACACCTTGTCACTTTCTGCAGCATATTGTCCATATTTGGCAATGGGTAATTGTCCTTTAGAGATGATATGTTTAAGTTTCTAAAGTCCACACATAATCTAATATCCCCATTCTTCTTTCTGACCAGTACTAAGTTAGAGACCCATGTGGAATATTTGCAGGGTTCAATAATTCCTGCATCTTTCATTTTTATGATCTCTTCCCTCATTTTTGGTAACAATGTTGGATTAATAGGTCTCTGCTTTTGTCTGAATGGTTTAGCTTCTAGCTTAAGCGATATCTCATGCTGAAAAAGATCTTCTCTATAAGCTTTGAGATCTTCATAAGACCATGCAAACACGTTTTTATATCTTCTTAATAATGTCATTAGTTGTTGCCTCATGGCAGGAGTTAGCCTTTTCCCAATGAAAACATTTCTAGGAGTTTCTTCACTTCCTAAATTGACTTGTTCCACATCACTTTCTTTAATAGCTGATCCTTTAGTCTCAATCATATCCTAAGCATTGAAAGCCCTTTCCAATGCTACTAAGCCTCTTGGTAATTTATTTGACTTCAGTTGTATGATTTCATGTCCAAATAAAGTTTCCTTATCTTCAGTCTTTTCCATGAAGTCACTGAAATTTATTGTCTGAGTCTGATAGTGATCAACACACTGTAAGAATTTTAGTAGGTACGTATCATCATGAAACACTTTCCAATTATATAGGTTGTCAGGAACTGATGGTCTTACTTTCATCCCTACTTCAGATATCCCAGTTAATGTTATATCATTATCCTTCAATGCAATACTGGCCAAAAAGTCTGCCATGATGTTCTTTGACCTATCGATCCAATTTATTTGGAAAGCATCAAAAAGTTCTATAGTATCCCAAACAACATTTCTATACTATTTCAGTCTTAAGTGCTTTGAAGAATACTTCTCCTTTACTTGTGAGACTATTAACTCTGAGTCACCAAACATAGTGAGTAATCTAATTCCATGTTTAACTGCTATATTAAGACCAGTGAGTAAGGCCTCATATTCCGTAATGTTATTTGTGCACTCAAATAACAATTTGAAAGAATATTTGTAAGTTTCCCCTGTGGGTGAGATAAGTAGGATTCCAACCCCACTCCCTTCCTTGCTACAAGACCCATCAAAGAACATTTTCCATACTTGATCATTCTTCCCAACTAGACCTGATTCAATGGGGATCCACTCATCAACCTTAGGTTTTGTCAGCTGCACTTGGAAATTGTCCATATCAATTTGCAAGAAACATATTTGATTTGCTGACTCCTCCATGTCTTCTATGATATATGTGGACCGGGGTTCCCTATCAATTTTTACCTCCTGCCCATTTATTGGAATCGTAGCATATGATAAATCTAACTGCACATACCCTCGAATCATGTTCGACCATTTCCTAGATAGCAACATTCCATAGTTTGGAGGGACATCCACCACTGTAATATCTGTTTTGTACGATGCTTTGGGACAGGCTGCCAACTTGAATTCTACATCCTTCATGATGCCAACCACCGAGACCAACCTGTTGTCCATGGCATAACATTTCCCAAAGGTAGCATCAACTTCCAGTCCAAGCTCTTTCATCACTCCAACAGGCATAACATTTATGGCTGCTCCTGAGTCGATCATACAATTCTTTACTTTCTTATTGTTTACCACTAAAGTGAGATAAAATGGGTCTAATTGTGTTGGGTTTTTGGTTATGGTGGACCCTAGATATATAACTGGGGCCATTTATTCATTATTATTACCTTTTGAAACCTCTTGTTTCTGTTCGTTCACCTTTTCCTTCTAGACACTTGAAATTATCTCAAGAGTCTTTTCTCTGTATTCAGGAAACTTCATTATTTCCATTAAGGGAACAAAAACTTTTAATTGCGTCAATGCATTTGAAATATCAAATGAAGTGGAGTGTTGTGCCAAAGGAATTTTTGCTATATCTTCTTTTTGAACATCAGGACCCCTTGTATTATTCTTTGGTACATCTTCCTTAGTTTTAGCTACTTTATTTGTTTGCTTGGGTGCTTCATCATTTTCTTTTATAAAAAGACTAGTGAGTTTGCTTTGCTTTGGATTCACCACCCTATTCCTCAAATCATAAGTCCTTTTTGCTTGTGCAACGGCATAAGCCGTAATTCTTCTCTTTTCTTCTTCAGTGGAGATTCTGAGCTTAACACTTTCATTTATGTTGGTGGTTACAGGTAACATAGAGCATTGATCAATGTTCATGGAATTTGATCCTCCTTCTTCTGCAAAGGATATCATGTTAACAGCTGGGTCACCCATATGTTCTTCATAACCATTCTCTTCCTCCTACAATCCTTTTGCTACAGCGCACAAAGAGGGAGCATGTGGCATATTGCAAGCATAACACCACATGTCATCATCTTGAGTATAGTTTACTGTTCTTTTCAATGGATCTGGAATTTGTTGGTTATCTTTGTGATTCTTGTCTACTGGTTTTCCATCTTTCCAAGTAGTGTTATAGGGCATGTCATGCAATCTGGGCCTCTCAGGACGATAATATTGTTGCTTCTCTGTTTTGTTTACCCTTACAGATAAATCTTTTAGGGCATTCAAAACTTTGTCAAGCTTATCCTCATCTTTATTAGCCTTAGGTGCTTTAGGATTGTACAACCTGGCATCTTCTCTTTTTCCCACTTTACCAGCAGCCTTCCTGTCATTTTCTATAACAATGGCATCTTTCATAACATCCCGGAGGTCTCTAGGATTTCTGGTTCTCAGCTCATAGTTTGTTTTACTATCATAAGCATTGATGTAATATAGAAAGCTTACCTCAGGTACTGGTTTCATCCTATTGGGGATTTTGTTTAGAACCCTATTAAATCTTTTGTTAAAATCTACCACTGATTCATTTTGCTCCTTTTTTATGCTAATGATCTCATGCAAAGCAAATTCAGGGCTGTTATGGTCTCCATACTGCTCAAGGAACAAGTTTTTGAATTCTGCAAGATTTCTAATGGATGCGTCAGGCAACGTTCTAAACCAATCTCTTGCATCTTCTGTTAATGACTGCATAAACAACCTGATGGTAAACCAAAATCCTCAATTACTACATCAAAGGCTTTACAGTGAGCTTCTCCTGAAATTGCATTACTTCCAGTGAATCTTGGTATTGCAGTCCTGATTTCATTTGGGATAAGATATGGGTATACCATCATTCCTGAAAAATCAAACTACCTCATTTGTTCCATATTCATTAGTCCATGTCCCTCGTGAGGATTCCCAAAGTTTTGGTTCATATTACCATATAAGGGTATCTGATTTTGATAAGGAAAAGGGTATTGATTCTAGTATTGATATTGAAATTGATCAGGGGGTGGATGTTGGTTATAAAATTGACCTGGAGCAGAAATTGGTTATGAGTAGCAAAGTTTTTATGTGAATTTGGCTGGACTAGTGGTGCACTTGATTGCACATGATCATCCCTTTTGTTACCAAACAAGGGGTTCTCATAAGCCTTAAAATTATTACTCTTTGTTTTACCCATTCCCTGAGCACATTTTTTCTTGTAGTTGTTTACATCTTTATTAAAGTCATCCTCACCAACATTTATGCCTAATTTAGCACACAGTTCCAAACATTTCTGAGTCCTTCCTGAATCTCTCATTTCAGCAGCTGCCTCTATCATTTGTCTAGTTAAATCTGTAAATCTATCTGTAGGATCTGTCATACCTGATCCAGATGAAGGCGGTGTGTTTTGTCTGGATCGTGCTTCATGATTTTTGAAACCAGGGGGAATTTGATATCGCCCCTTCTAAGCTTTATATGCTACAACCAAATCCTCATTTACAGGGCTTGAAGTAGTCGCTTTATCATGTTCTCTTAAGGGTGAATGCTGGTTGCTTTCATGTTTATATTGATTGTACCTTTCCTCATGAATTCATTCATGGGTTCTTTGTTCTTGTTTTTTCGTTGAGAGAAATCTAACTGGGATAAAGATTGTCCTTTTGTGACTGATCTTGTTCCATGCATAGATATTCCTCCCCTTTTTTTAATCTTTGAGTCGCCACCTCTCTTCTTAAGAGGAAATTTTTTTCTTTCTTTTGAGTTTTCTCCCACAGCAGAGTCTTAATAATTCTTCCCCAGCAGAGTCGCCAATCTGTTGGTCTCAAATCAACAGATTGGATAGGTTATAAGGAAATGCCAACTCCTATGATCAAACCCTCCAATTGACTTGGCCAACTTATAGAGTGAACCTGTTTGGTTGTTAACTCTCTCACTTCAGGCTCTGTAGGACCTAGGTGGGTATACCTATTCACCAGTTGTTTTTTAATGACCGGTGCCTTTTATAGCAGATTAAGTGTCCTGATCTAGTTTCCTCCTATCTCAGAATGGCATAAGTTCCTAGGATGGAGATATAGCAGATGAGTTCAAGATTGTTGTTGTAGAAGCTATTCGATCTATGTTTCCTACTTAGTTACTCCTGTTGCTTTAAAATAACATATGATGAATATGGTGATAAGTGTAATCTATAAATAACCAATGCCTTCTTTGTCATTTGGGCTACAGAGTCATTATATTTTCTTTAGAACTTACTGTGCGAACTTGTGAGATAGTTTTTTAACCCACCCCTTTATGGACCTGTCGGTTATTATTTCTTTTGAGATCAATTGAATGCTTATATCATAAGTTGCTTGAATGAATTTAACCCTACCTTTAAGGGGCCATTCAAGTAAGCACTGCGAAGAACAATTACAATTCGCAAGCAGAACTTTTATTTCAACCTTATAACATACAACATAAATTTTATTCCAAGAATATGAATAACCTTATCTCTTTAAATAATATCACAAGCGATTGCCAAAACAAAATGAAATAATCCACAACACATACACAAAGAAAAACAACTGATCATAGCATGTATTCCATCAAAGTTTGTATAACAGAAAACTTACAGGCTGTCATTCATTGCTATCTTGTTCCTATGTATCTCTTGTTTTTATATTACAAAAACCTCTCTCATATATATATGAGAGCAAAAGTCATTTATGAAAAGACGTGTCTTTTCAAAATACTAATTGTTAATTTGAATATTCCTAACAAACTTAAGTAAAAAGATATTAAGAGTCCCTAAATGATGAATATAATTATCTTCTTTAAAAGTCTTGATCCTAATGCTCTGTTTCTTTAATTCCTCTCCTTGTGAAAGGTATTCGAATATCATCTGGTTGACGGTAGGGGCCATGTCTTTGCTTCGATCTATTTTTGATAGAGCCTGATCCTTGAAGCTGACAAGTTCATTCTGCAAACCTTCCATAGATATTACTTCTCCTTCTTTATAAACTGAGGGCATTCCAATAGGTCTCCCATCATCCAATCCTTTAAGATCTCCTTTTAGCACATCTTCAAATTTAACATGATTTTCCATATACGCAGTCCCTTCAGTTTTCTCCTCTGGCGTCATCGTATCAACATTGTTTATCACTTCATGCAATCGTGCTTTTAATATTTCATGCTCTCTTAATGCCTTTATGGTTCCAATGTACACCTTCCAATAATTTTCAACATGTATAAGCATGGTGTTGAATCGGTGTTTGATGATATCATTAACCATTTTATCCATCTTTTACTGGATATTATCTACCTGTTTGGTAGCCTTATCCACTTGATACTTCCAATACAAAGCATCAAAAACATCATCCAAGCTCTGTCCTGTGGGATATGAGGCATATTCATTTAAGGGAGTCCCCGTCTCAAGTTGTAATATTTTCGTTTGTAACTTTTGATTCTCCTCTTTAGATTTTTCATACAAGCCCTTATAGGTAATATTTTCCCTGACCAAAAACTTTGTCTGATCCATATTTAATTTGGCTACATCCAAGTTCAACTTTGTAGTGACCCTAGGGTCAGTCTTTCCAACTTGATGAATCATGAGGTGTCCAAAGGTTTCTTTGATATCCACAATAATTGGCCTTTTTCCTTTCGGATATAATGCCCATTGTAGGAGAGCCTTTTGATCAGGATCATACTCAAAGCCTATGAACAATTTATCTATCTCTTGAGACAACACTTGTTGATTCAAGTCCTTCTTTTTCAAGAATCCATCAAACAGAAGTGCTGAATTTATGTCCCAACCAGAAAACATGATAACACCAGCCTCTTTTAATATTTTTCTCCCTTTCTCAGGGGTCATATCTTTCATGAGGGTATCGATTTCATCCTGTAGTCTTTTCATCTGTTCTTCTTCTGGTCTCCCAGCCATACTTTGTTTCACATGGGCCCCTTTATACTGGTACAAGAATTAAAGGAATTCCTTTGAAGAGGCGAATCCGTCATCAGCAACAAAGTCCTCATGCTCTGTCATCCTTATGTCAACTACATCTTTAATGTTGAACTCACCAGTGTCCACATCTACCTCTGCTTGAAAACCAGGGGGATAATCTTCTCTAGGAGAGTCAACAGGGATGCTACTAGCAGCTGATTTCGGTGACATGTGAGCCAATGGTTGACTATCCTTTTCAGTATTGATAAAATGAAAGAACTGTGGGGGCACTCTATGCATAATCTCTACTTCATGTTGAAGTAGCCTTTTGGCTATCTCCAAAGGGTCTTGGAGGTTTCCAAGTAGGTCTCCATCCACCATCCCCCTTGCTCTTTTCCATTTGAAGGCTTCCCAAGTCATTTCGCTTCTTTCCCTCAAAACCCTGGCCTCTTCCCTTTCAAGGTTCTTGATTAAGTCATCTAGCATTTTAGCCACATGTATTCTAGCTTTTAGTTTTTGTGACACCCTGGCAGCTCTGATATATCCCTCAAGATCAAAGTTTTCTCTAGGATCACCCAGAGTCATGCCATAATAATCTAATTTATTTTGAAGTAAATGATAGCTTTTGGAACTTTTAACAATAAAATCAGAAAACACCAATAACCCTAGAACAATGGATTGTTTACCAAAATCCGTGAGATGTTTAGCACTGACAGCAGACAATTGTCTCACAATCTCTAGGCTAGCCACCCTGTTTGGTACTGTAATCGGAAGCATGTATGGCTTTCCTTCATACCCAAAAACCCTAATTTCTATATGATTAATGTGGCAATACCAGTCACCCCAGTTGTGATCAATCTGAGACTCTAGAGAGAAGTCTTTTGGCCTGAGGAATCTCTTAATTTTGGGGGACAGAGTATAATCTCTATGTTGTCCAAAGGCCGCACTAAGGGGTTTCACAAAATATTCCTAAAAGTGCCAGTATTGGTTGTTCGTGAATCTTTGATCCCATGCAGAAACCCACAACTGAACTGGTTTCTTCAAACCATTCTTATCATAAGCTCTGATGCAGAAATCATCTGACCAGAAATTGATTTCTTGTCCACAATAAAGAATGATGTGCATCAATAAAGAGTACAATGAGAAATGAATATTCACAAGGTCTCCTTTCAGCTTTTCCAACCCATGATTTAGGGCATCTGCAACATAAGTGGCATAGTCAAATGACCTAGGGTCTTTCAATTGTAAATCAGCACACAGAACCATAACCCCAATATCCATGAGAGGATGAGCCTCTAAGCCTAATACTTGGGCTGCAGCATAGTATGTATATTTAAAATATGGATAGAATTGGTTGACATCAAATGGCACCTTGTCATTTTTGCTGAATGGAACAAAGGACCCACCCACTTTCAGTCGGTGAATGGGTAATCTCCACATCCTGTAGATGTTTTCCAAGCTAAAGAATTCTCGCGACAGTTTCTGCATATCAATTTTCTCTTCTACTTCCCAGTCTAGATCAAATACCATATCAATAGTCTGTTTGTTAATCACCACCAAGGGATTCCCTCAGTAGTCGCATATGGTTTTGGTTCTTGGATCATAGCAATCTACCAGAGCTTTCATTAATTCAACATCCACAAATACATTCAGGACTACCAATTTCCCTAAGTTTTTCTTCCATAGGTTACTTATGGGCTCAAGAGCATCCCTTCTCTTGTAACTAAACAGGAACAACTCATGTCCCCTGATTTTAGTCCATATGTCTCCCAGATGTTCGAATCTATCCTCCAATCCTTCTTCTTCACTCTTGATCTTTTTAGACCTCACACTGGATGTCGGGCACTGGTCTAGCAAATCCTGAGTCAAAGCTCTACCTTCCTTTTTCTCTCTTTTGGGCTTCTCTTTAGGGTTTAATTCTTTCCCTTTTCTACTCTTTTTAGAAGAAGAAGAAGGTTCCATAATTTCAGTAAATACGAGAAATCACACTTACTTGGAGAATTGTCGAACTCTTTTGATTGTTGTTCACGAACTTCAGCAAATTTCTTGCAACTTTCAGTCTCTTGGCATCAATCAGGTTCTCATGAAGATTCGATCAATTCAGCTGTAATTGCATGGGCAACTTGTGCACAGTTAATGTCTCTGCGTCTATAACAGCTATTCAAATGTTTAAACTTAATTGCAGATGTGACATTCTTCACTTGGGCCTTTAACTCTTTCGCAGGAAGTACTGTTCAACTGAAATGATCGTAAATCGAGTTTTCGATGAAACCCTTGTCTTCGGCCAAATACTTTGATCTTTCATCGAAAGATCACTTTCCTCGATATCACTTCATCAGCAAATAGCCCATGTCAAAAAACCATTTTCTAGTCTCCTCGATATCATCTTTTCCTTGATGAACTTTCTTTTGATGAGTCATTCGTAAGTTTCATTGAAATCATATTTCGATGAGTTCTGTTCTTCGGTGAAGGTTCATGCAAGCTCTTCGAAAGTCTTTTTTCTTCGATATCCCCTTTATCGATAAAACCCCTCTATTTTTATTTGATATAATGTTATCGATGAGATTTGCTTTTCGATGAATGCTTTTTAAGTTTCTTTGGCAGTTGTATTTCCTCGACTTCGCTTTTTGCTTTTTGCTTTTCACTTTTCGATGAAACTGGAGTATCGATGAGTGGCTTCCTTCATTTATCGAAAGTGATATTCCACCGAAGACATCTTTATGTAGTGTTTTACACGTCATGCTCTATTTTGATGAAAGTATTCTTTCGGTGAAACTCCTTTTGAGATGCTCGATATGATATTTTGGCCGATAATCTTTTAGTTTTCACGCCTATGGGAAGGTTTTTATTTTATTTCAAATATAGTGTTCAACAAGTACTTTTCTGATCAGTCACCACATTTCAACAATCTCCCACTTGGAGACTGATCAGGCTCCACACCGAACAATCTCCCACTTGGAGACTGATACTACATGACACCACTGTACATGCAGCATCCGCTGGATAAAACACTAGGACTTGACTGCTATAAATTCCATAATTATCAATCAAGAAGACCAACAGAAATTGATGAAGAAATCAGCTTCTCCTGTGGAACTGCCTTTGTGAACATATCGGCAGGATTCTCACTTGTGTGAATCTTCTCAAGCCGTAACTGACCCTCCTCCAGAACAGTCTAGATGAAGTGGTACCTGAGCTGAATGTGCTTTGTCCTTGAATGAAAAGCAAAGTTCTTTGCAAGATGAATGGCACTCTGGCTATCAATATACAATGGGCTATCCTCTTGTGTCTGACTCAATTAATCCAAAAAACATTGCAACCAAATCATCTCCTTGCTGGCTTCTATAGCAGCAATATACTCAGCTTCAGTGGTTGAAAGTGCAACAACCTTTTGCAGCCTAATCATATCCCTATGGTTGCAACATGTAAATTTCCTCCTCCAAATATCCATGGAGAAAAGCTATTTTGACATCTAATTGTTAAATATGTAAGTCATCTGTAGCCACAAGACTAAGTACAATTCTAATTGAAGTCATTTTTACAACTAGAGAAAATATTTCATCATAATCTATACCCTTTTTCTATGCAAAACTTTTTACCACAAGTCTAGCCTTATATCTTTTCTGACCTCCTTCCTCCTCCTTCAATCGATCTCTTATTTTTCATCAAGGAGTCCATCTCCTCTTTCATGCCTAGCTCCCACTGTTGTTTGGCATCTACCTGCATTGCTTCCTCATATTCTTCTAGTTCACCAGAATCCGTTAATAAAATAGAATACAAAGAAGGAGAAAATATTCTAGGGGGTCTACTTGTCCTTGTAGAACGTCTAACACTTGTAGGAGTTTGTGGGACAATCTGTTGTTGCTGCGCATCAGGTACCTGTGGCATTTCATTTTCAGGAATCTCATCCAACACCACATATTCTTGTTTGTCATGTTCATGCTTCTTTTCCTGCATCTGTTCTTTATACATAACCTTCTCATTGAATATAACATCTCTACTTCTAATTATTTTCTTATTTTCAAAATCCCATAACCGATAGCCATATTCATCTATCCCATATCCAATGAAGGTACATTTCTGAGATTTAGCATCAAGCTTGGTTTTGTTTTCTTTATCAACATGGACAAAAGCTTCGCAACCAAAAGTTTTTAGAAAAGAATAATTTACCTTTTTACCAGTCCATGCCTCCTCTGGAATACCACCATCCAAAGGGGTTGAAGGTCCTCTATTTATCAAATAGACAGCAGTATGTACAGCATCTACCCAAAAATGTAAGGGCAATCCAGCATGCAATCTCATGCTCCTCGCACGTTCCATGATAGTCCTATTCATTCTCTCTGACACACCATTTTCCTGTGGAGTTCCTGGAACTTTTTTCTGCTTTCGAATCCCATTTAAGGAGCAATAATCTTCAAATGCTTTGCTGCAATACTCACCTCCATTATTCGATCTGAGACACTTCAACTTTTTTCCTGTCTCATTCTCAACCAAAGCTTTCCATTTCTTAAAAGTTTCAAAAACATCTGATTTTTGTTTTAGGAAATATACCCATGTTTTTCTGGTTGAGTCATTAATAAAAATAACATAATAACAAGAGCCACCAAGAGATGATACCTGAGCCAGTCCCCATACATCTGAATGTACAAGCTCTAACTTCTCACTCTTCTTCTCTTTCCCAACCTTGAGAAATCTGACTCTTTTCTATTTACCATAAACACAGTTTTCACAGAACTCTATATCAATCTTCTTTAGTCCTGGCAATAGATTTTTGGAGTGAAGGGTTTTCATCCCTTTCTTACTCATATGCCCAAGCCTATGGTGTCAAATGATCGAATCTGTTCTTGCAACATTTATTATTGTTGTCCTTGCAGTAACTTTATCTGTAGCAACTAGGGTAGAGTAAGTGTTACCTGTACACAAATATAATGTCCCTACCCTCGCACCTTTAGCTATTACTAATGATCCTTTAGCGACCTTCCACATACTGTCTAAGAGGGTAACTATGCAACCTTCACTACCTAGTTGCTCTGCAGAAATTAAATTTCTTCTTAAATTAGGAACATGTCTTACCTCCTGCAGAAACCAGTCATTTCCATTCTGCAACTTGATCTTTATCTTTCCTTTTCCAACAATTTGACAGGGATCATCATCACCCAAATATACCTATCCAAAATCACCTTGAATATAATCTAGAAAATATTTTCTATGGGGTGTAGCATGAAATGAATCCCCAGAATCTATTACCCAAGAATCATTAACATTATCCAAACATAAGATTAAAGCATCTTGTAAAGTATTACTTGCAATATTAGCTTCCTTACTGTCATTTTCATTTTTGTCTCCTTCTTTATTTTTTCGAGACCAACAGTCTTTCTTTAGATGACCAGGCTTTCTGTAGTACCAACAATCTTTCTTTCCTCTAGATTGAGAGCGTCCTTTCTTTGACTTCCCTCGTGACTTCTCATTCCCATGGCCTTTTTCTCTTTCCTTTGATCTTCCTCTATTCTCCACATTCAAAACACTACCCGTTGATGTTGGAGTCTCACTTGTGTTTTTCCTTCGCATTTCCTCATTTAGGATAACACCAACAATATCATCAAATACCAAAGTATTTTTACCAGAGACAGAGTTACTTGTAGCCATAACCAAGCTATTCTAGCTTTCTGGCAAAGATCATAAAATCAAGAGAGCCCTAACCTCTTCTGCAAAAGTAATTTTTACCGAAGAAAATTGACTGGTAATCGTATTAAATTCATTTAAGTGCTCTGCTACAGATCCTCCCTCGCTCATTTTAAAATTAAACAGATGTTTCATAAGAAATACCTTATTAGAAGCCAAGGGTTTCTCATACAACTTAGCCAATGTCGCCATCAAATCTATGGTCATTTTTGCTTCTGTTATATTGAATGCTACACACAGTGCAAGGCACAATCAAATGGATCCTAGTGCCTTTCTATCTAAAATGTCCCACTCTTCATCTGACATTGTGGTCGCTTTCTTTTTCTTTCCTTCCATTGCCTGCCACAAATCCTTTTGATACAAGTAATCCTCCATCTGCATTTTCCATAACTGATAATTCTGGCCGTTAAACTTTTCGACCTTGAATTTAGAATCCTCCATTGCTCCCACTCAAATCTGAAAGTCCTGCCAATTTACAGAAAACCTCGCTCCGATACCAATTGTTAGAGTTTCAAGCAGATCCGAAGCAAATATGAAATAACAATTATATGCAGATTTAAATAGAAAAGATAAAGAAATAAAACAGGACATAGATAACACAAAGATTTAACGTGGTTCACCCAGAATGGATTACGTCCACCATACACAGTCGTCCAATCTTTCTTATTATCCAGCAAAAATAGTACATCAACCTTCCAATGCCTTAAGCATCCCAGCCGCTTATAACATGCATTTTTAGGGAAACAAACAAAGTCGACCTTTTTAGGGTTTTATTACAATGTCAGTTTTCATCAACGAAAAATGGAAAAAAAAATAATAATAATAATTTCTCGGGGGCTCCCGCCCGCAAACCCCTGCTTTTCTCGGGGGCTGCCACCCCTGAACCCCTGCCCAGGGATCGGCCCGGCCTCGGACCCCAGCGAGGATACGTGCCGAGTGTATAGTACTTTGCTGATCAGTCGCCATATTTCAACAAAACAAAACTATCTTGGATGTAGCAAGAAGTATGTTATCAGAAGCAAATCTACCACATGTGTACTGGAGAGAGGTAGTAAGCACTGATTTCTATACATTCATTAAAGTTCACATCAAAGGTGAAACTGGTAAGACCCCTCATGAACTATGGTTTGGTAATATTCCTACTCTTAATTATTTCAGAATTTTTGGAAGTAAATGTTATATTAGAAGAGACGAGTATATTGGCAAATTTGATCCTAGAAGTGATGAAGGAATATTTCTTGGTTATTCATCTAAGAGAAAGGCATATAGATGTTTTAATAAAAGATTGTAGAAAATTGTTGAGAGTACAAATGTAAAAATTGATGAACAATTTAGAGGAACTTCAAGGTATATGGACTCTAAACCGGCAACAGAAATTGTGACAAATGAACCTACACTGAACCCACCGGTACAGAATGAAGATCCAGTTACCCCGGTATCATCAAAGGATTCCACAGTAATTGAAGAACAACAACAAACTAAGACACCCTAGTATGTAAGACTGAATCATTCTGAAGATCAGATAATTGGAAACAAATTTAAAGGAGTTATGACAAGAGGAAGATTGGCAAATGAAGAGGTATGTCTTATTTCTCAAATTGAACCATTATCTATCAATGAGGCATGTGAAGATAAATTTTGGATTAAAGCTATGGAAGAAGAATTAGGACAAATTGAGAAAAATAATACTTGGACATTAGTTCCCCAGCCTAAAGATAAAAATGTAATTGGAACCAAATGGGTATTTAGAAACAAACTTAATAAAGATGGTAAGGTTGTCAAAAATAAAGCAAGACTAGTGTGTAAGGGATATTCTCATAAAGAAGGAGTTGATTGCAATGAAACATTTGCACCGGTAGCCAGAATTGAGGCAGTTAGATTATTCTTGGTCTTTGCAGCTCACAAGAACTACAAAGTTTATCAAATGGATATTAAATGTGCATTTTTGAATGGAGATCTTGAAGAGGAAGTTTATATTGAACAACCTGATGGATTTTCTTTGACAGATGACAATAATATGGTTTGCAGGTTAAGAAAAGCTCTATATGGATTAAAACAAGCCCCAAGAGCTTGGTATGAAAGATTGGATAAGTATCTTTTAAAGATTGGTTTTACTAAAGGAAATGCAGATAGCAATTTATATTACAAAGTAACTAATGATGACATCTTGATTATTGAAGTATTTGTTGATGATATAATCTTTGGAGGAGAAGATGAATTATGTAAAGAATTTTCTCTTGAAATGCAGCAAGAATTTGAATTGTTTATGATTGGAGAAATAAAATTCTTTTTAGGATTGCAGATTTTACAGACTAATAAAGGTATATTTTTTAGTCAATCTAAGTACTTGAAAGAACTGCTTAAGAAATTTGGGATGGAGAACTCTAAACTGGTAAGCACACCTATGACTACAAATGACAAATTATCTCAAAGGGAAGAATCTACACCTATTAATCCAACTAGATACAAATCTATGATAGGAGGTTTACTGTATTTAACACAAACCAGACCTGATATTATGAATGCAATATGTATAGTTTCTAGATTTCAGAGTAATCCTAGGGAAAATCATGAATCAGCAATGCAAAGGATTTTCGGTACTTACAAGGCACAGCAAATCTTGGATTATGGTATCCTAAAGATGAAAATTTTGATCTATGTGCATATACAAATGCAAATTAGGTAGGAGATGTGGATGATAGAAAAAGCACCACTAGAGGAGCATTCTTTCTTGGAAAGAGATTAGTTTCTTGGTTGAGTAAGAAACAGAGTTGTACATCTTTATCAACAACAGAATCAGAATATGTTGCAGAAGCAACAAACTGTACACAGGTACTTTGGCTTAAGCAAATGTTGAAAGACATAAAGGTAAAATGCAAGGAACCTATTACTATATACTGTGATAACACTGCAGCAATTGATATATCTAAAAATCCAGTATTACATTCTAAAACAAAACATGTTTCTATCAAACTGAATTTTCTAAGGGAAAAAGTTGAAGAAAAAGAGATAAAACTAGTTTATGTGAATACTAAAAAACAGCTTGCAGATATTTTCACAAAACCTTTGCCTAAGGAGACTTTTGAGTATCTCAGAGATCAGCTTGGAGTCATACCACCACCAGTAGAGACTTAGACAGTTGATGATTGTCATCAACCGGAAAAATTAAATGGACAAATCTTTTATCCTGGTATTTCATGAGGAAGCTACTTCTCAGGGGGAGTAGTTGGTATATTGAATTGGTTGGTATTTTGTATGAACTTGACCTTTTGTGACTTTGGCATTTGATGTCAAAGAGGGAGAGATATCTATGGAAAAACACATTATCTTTTTGGTAAGACAAAAAGATTTTAAGGGAGAGATTTTGAAAAACACATTTAAAGAAAATTGGTATGAGAAATTGGTATTGTTACTCCTAGGGGGAGAAATGAAGATTGTTGGTTTTTGTATTTAGCATTTCTGTTTTGGCACTTTGATGGTTTTTCCATCTTATGTTGCCATCAATGCCAAAGGGGGAGATTATTGGTATTTTGGTATGGTTTTGTCATTGATGTCAACACCTACTAAATACATCTACTTTGGAGATCCAGCAACATTCACCGGCAAGCAGTAATCTTTGCAACAATTACTAGTATATGGTTAACTGACAGGATATAATGTTCATCGGTACCTATAATGACATGGAAGACACTTGGTAATATCAAAGTCATCATTTGGACACTTTATTTTGAAGAAATAATCATTGGTATATTCATATTTGTATATTTGCTTTTACCGACAAATAGGTCTAGGTTATCTAGGGTTACACCGGCAGGTTTATCTTTTTCAGATCAGCATGGCACGCTATGGAGATGATTTATTATTGTTGTAAATGCATTAAGCTGACATGTTTAATTGGTTATTGCATCGTATATTATATTATTTGTAAAATGTTTTTATTGTAATATCTTGTAGAGCCGACCTACTAAAATTGGTCTTAGGGTATGGTATAAATGTAAGATCTTATTTGTAAGATTAAGTGTGGAATGTGAAAAAGATTTGAGTGAAGGTATATGCGAGATCAAGCAGAGGCATACACAAAGACATCATTTGAAGGTAAAGTTAGGTTTTTGTAGAAGCATATCAGCATTACACTAGTACTGAATCCAGCATATGAAGATGCTATTTTGAGCAGTACATTCTTATTGGATTTAACCATCCAACTGTAGTCAGTGTGACTCCCATTTGTGATTGAGCAGTGAGCTCTAGGCTGTTGGCCTTTCTACATGTGCAGACCCCTCTTTGTACACTTACTATCTGCAGTAGTATCATCTGATTGTGGGTAAAGTTTCCCACCGTGGTTTTTCCCTTTACAGGGTTCCCATGTACAAATATTGGTGTCATGTGTTGTGGATGAGTTTATGTTTATGTTTCATGCATTAAATATTACCGGTATAGCAATTTACTGTTAACACTGTCTACCAGCATACTTAATTGGTTTATCGGTATTAAGCATTAAGTTGGTTAATAAGTTTTTGGTTTGAATTTATTATACAACTGATTCACCCCCCCCCCCCCCCTCTCAGTTGCATCTGGGACCTAACAATTCCTAGGCTTCATGGAACAAATTACACAGTATGGAAGATTCGGATGGAGACTCATCTGCGATGTCTTGGTAAGGAGATTTGGGAGATCACACATAATGGTGTTACATCTCATAATCTAGTATCTAACAATCCTCCTTCGACAAACTTGGATAAGGAGCTTTAGAATGATTGTAGAGCAAGAGAAGCTCTCTTGTGTGTACTTTTTGATCAACAAATAATGGGATTAACTGACAAATCATCTAGAAAGGCTATATGGGATAAGTTGGAGACTCTTAATGAAGGTGACCCTACAATGAAGATTGCTAAACTTGATGGTTACAGGATCAGATATAAAAACCTAAAGATGGAAGAATATGAAAGGATTACTGCATTCATGGAAAGGGTAAATGAGATTGTTATGGGAATTCAATGTTGTGGTGGAACTCTGAGTGAAGATGAAATTGTTTCTAAAGTTCTAAGAACCCTACCACCAGCTTACAAAATGAAAAATACGACTATTACTGAGTTGAGAACAATGATTAATACATCTGTCAATAGAGATACCTTGGTTGGGAAATTATCTGCTTTTGAGCTTGAAAAATTTGGACCCTTTGGAGCTATGAAGACTAAACTTGCTTTTCATGCATCTGCATCAGCAACCGGTAAGCAATATTGGAAAGCTTTATATGCAAAGGAATTGGATGATATGAAGAAAGAAGAAGATGAGTTTGAGAAGATTGAAGCACTATTTTCTAGAAGAGTACCTAAAGGACCGGTAGGAAGTAAGTATGAAGGAAAAGAACCTTTTAAATGTTTTGCATGTAATAAAATTGGTCATTTTGCATCTAGATGTCCTAAAAGGAATTGAAGATTTGAAGAAAGAGGTAAAAGATCTTTTAAGCCTAACCTTAGATATCAGAACAAGTATAAGTACAGGAAAAATAGAGACAAATCATGTTACAGAGTGGATGAGGAAGGCATTACTGATTCTGATGATGAACCGGTAAAAGACTCTGCTAGTGGTTCCAACAATGGAAAGGAATGGGTGTTCTTGGCTATCAAGGAATATGTTCTGGCACTGGAAGAGAATGTACCTGAAGAGAAGGCACTTCCTACTAAAATTGAAGACAAGGATGAATGGGTAATTGACAGTGGTTGTTCACATCATATGACTAGAGATAAAGGGAAGTTTCTATCTTTACAAGAATATGATGGTGGTCTAGTTAGATTTGAAGATGACAAAGCATGTATGATCAAAGAAAAAGGAACTATATCATTGGATGGTAAGAACAATACTGACAATGTTTATTATGTTGAAAGTTTGAGGCATAATATTTTGAATGTAGGACAATTGGTAGATAAGGGATTTTAATTACAGTTCAAGAATGGAAAATGCAAAATCATTAACAGATCAGGTTTGGAGATTGCAACCGGTACACAGACACAAGGCAATATATTTCATTTGAATTCCGGTGAGAAGACATGTTTGATTGCACAAATTGATGAGACTTGGATATGGCATAAGAGGCTGTGTCATGTAAATTTTGATTGCATTATGAATATTAGTTCAACTAAAGCAGTTAGAGATATCCCTAAGATTGTGAAGCCCTATAATCTGGTATGTAAAGAATGTCAAATGGGTAAACAAGTTAGAACCTCTTTTAGGAGTATACAAGATAAATCTAATGATGTTCTTGATCTTATTCATATTGATTTGTGTGACCTTGCTAAAGTTAAAAGTTTTCAAGGTGATAGATATTTCATGCTTATCATTGATGATTATTCTAGAATGATGTGGGTTACTTTTCTAAGGGAAAAATCTAAAGCATTTGAAAAGTTTAAAATATTTAAGGCTAAAGTGGAAACTGAGATAGGATTGAAGATTAAATGTTTGAGGTCAGATCATGGTAGATAATTCACATCCTATGAGTTTAATAACTTTTGTGAGAAGCATGGTATAAGGAGACAATTTTCTGCTCCCCGGACACCTCGACAGAATGGAGTTGTGGAAAGAAAGAATAGAACTATCTTGGATGTTGCTAGAACAATGATGATGGAAGCTAGTCTACCTCATATCTACTGGAGAGAAGCAGTGAGCACATCGGTTTATACATTCAACAGAGTACATATCAAAGGAGAAACCGGTAAGACACCTTATGAATTATGGTTTGGCAATACACCTACAATTAAGTATTTTAGAATCTTTGGTAGTAAATGTTATATGGATTGAAACAAGCACCTAGAGCTTGGTATGCAAGGTTGGATAAATATCTTTTGAAGCTTTTTTTTATTAAGGGTAATGCTGACAGTAATTTATATTATAAGATCATTGATGTTGATATACTGATTATTGAAGTATTTGTTGATGACATTGTTTTTGGAGGTGAAGGCAAGTTGTGCATGAAATTTTCTAAAAATATGGAGAAAGAATTTGAAATGTCTATGATTGGGAAAATGAAATTTTTCTTAGGTTTACAAATTACTCAGTCTCACAAAAATATTTTCATCTGACAAACTAAGTATGCTAGTTAATTGTTGAAGAAATTTGGTATGGGAGATTCTAAACCGGTAAGTAGATTACAAATGAGAAATTGACAGGGAAAGATGTTTCTACAGTGGTAAATCCTACAAGACACAAATCTTTGATTGGAAGTCTACTTTATTTGACTCAGACTAGACCTGACATAATGAATGTTGTTTGTATTGCATCTAGATTTCAGAGTGATCCTAGAGAAAATCATGAGAATGCGGTGAAGAGGATTTCTAGATACATGCAAGGTACATCAAAATATGGTTTGTGGTACCCCGAGGATGATGACTTTACTTTATGTGCATATACAGATGTTGATTGGGCTGGAGATGTTGATGACCAAAAAAGTACTTCTGGTGGAGATTTTTTTCTTGGAAAGAAGTTGGTTTCATGGATCAGTAAGAAACAATCATGTACTTCTTTATCTACTGCTAAAGATGAGTATGTTTTTGCTACTACTAACTGTACATAGGTTTTATGGATGAAGCAAATGTTGAAGGATATCAAAGTGCATTGTACTGGACCGATAGTTATTCACTATGATAACTCTGATGCTATTGACATATCAAAGAATCCGGTATTTCACTCTAAGACAAAGCACATATCTATCAAATATAACTTTTTGAAGGAGAAGGTGGAAGAAAATGAAGTTACACTGGTTTATGTAAACACTAAACAGCAGATTATGGATATTTTCACTAAAACATTACCCAAATAGCCATTTGAGTACCTAAGAGACATATTAGGGGTTTCTTCCCCTCCGATAGAGAACTGATTGATGCATTTTGGCATCAGTCTGGTATGCATTATCAGAGATATTTTTCATTCTGGCACATATGTGGGGATGCTACTGCTCAAGGGGAGTAGTTGGCTTTGTGATTCAATGGTTTATATTTTTAATTTGTTATTTTTGTCCAATTTCTGGCATTGATGTCAAAGGGGGGGAGATATTGATGTGAAAAAGAAAAACTTAAGGAGTTGTATACATTAGGGGTAGATATATATTTTATTCAAATCTTTACAGAGATATCACTCACTGGGGGTGTTTGGTCTTTGTTTCAGAACTTCATTGCTATATCTTTCAATGGGAGATTGTTGGTTGTCTTCCATTGGGAGAGACTTATTTGGCATTTCTTGGTACCTAGATATTTTTCACATCTAGTGTTGCCATCAATGCCAAAGGGGGAGATTGTTGGCCATTTCAAGGAAATGATTATGTGCTGCATTGATGTTTTATATTTGATGCCAACACTAGCTATTTGGATGCTTTACTGGCACCCTTCTGGACCTGGTAGGTTGAGTAGTTTTGGTTGGTTTGGATCCAGCATGATCCGGTATAGTTTGGTTATGGAATTGGCTTATTCATGATACTCATGTTCATATTCAGTAAGTTGGTTTTGGTCTAGTGATCGGATGCTATCCTATTTGCTTGGAAGCTTGGCTTCTGGTTCCGGCGAGGGTTTCACCAGTAGAGCTTTTTAAGAAGATTTTTTTATGATATGCATAAGTGGTGTTGGTGGATCTTTTGGTGGAGATTTAGGATGCTATTGGTGATCATGTTTGATACTTGGCAAATGGAGATCATTTCTTTAGTGTGTGGACCTTTATTGGGTCACAGTTGATCTAGGTTATGCACCGGCTTAATGTAATGTGTGGATTGCACCTCTCAATGTGTTTTCAGGATGTCTTATGTGTTGGATATTATTTGTTTGGTCTAAGGCCGACATGTTTTGTAATTATGTAATTGGTTTATTTTCTGGTGGCCGACTTGATTGTTTATGGTCGAGGGTTTGTGTATATATGATGTAAGATCTCATTGTAGATAATCATGGGATAGGATAAGGAATGAGATATGGACATGTAATGTGTGAATAATGTAATATCATTCAAGAAGAGGATTTTAATGATGGTTGGAGATCAAATTGGGTTTATGTAAGAGGGTTTAGTCTTCTTGTATAGAGCTTAACTAAAATTGTACTTAGGCATAGGAGATGTTATCTTTGCAGTTCAAACACTTCTCTGGATTGTAGTCTGGATTTCTATGTAGTCAATGAGACTCCTTTTGTGATTAGGAGTGTGCTCTAGGTTGTTGGCCTTCCTGCAAGTGTAGGCCCCTCAATTGTAATTCACATACTTACTGTGGAAGTATTATCTAGTTGTGGGTAGGCTTCCCACCGTGGTTTTTCTCTTTACTGGGTTTTCCACGTATAAATCTCGGTGTCATGTGGAAGGTATTTATCCTATTATTATTGTTTATGCTTAATTGGTTTAACTGCTATTTTGGTATTTGGTTTAAGCATTCTGGTGTTTGGTTTAAGCATTCCGGTATTAATGTTTTGGGCTCCAGTATTAAAGTTTTAATTAATGTGTGTACATTTAGACACGCGTGAAGCATGATACATCAAAAATTAAAGTTGACTATTGGACTCAACATTTAATAGTCATATAACTCTAGTCTCGAATTTGTCTCAAATCCACCTTAAATTTAGCATTCAATATGTGTAGACCTCTTGTCCAAAGTCATTAAAATTTCTACCTAACTCTACTATTAAAATATATTATATAGAAATGTGAATATTAAGTTTTATTCAAAAACTAAATGTGACTAAGTAGACTCAATATCCAATATTAGTAACTCTAGTGTCAAATTTATCTTATATAAACTTTATAGTCAATATTTACATCTTTTGTCTCGAATTCAATAATTCACCTAAAATTTATACCTAACTTCATTAAAAATATGATATATAAAGACTTGAATATTAAGATTTATTTAATTCAAGATTCAACATGTGTACATTTTTCTATCAAATCTACTCATTCTCTAAGTGATTAATGTTTCTAGTAGACAATATCAATCTCATTAATATTTTTTTGAGAATAATAAATTCATTTAATTATAATATTTACCATTTATATAAGTTTAAACTTGTAACATTTTTCCTAAAAAATTTAATGCAATTTTTCATTCTAATTTATATAAATTTAAAACATCTAGAATATATTTTTCTAAGAATTCTAACACAATTTTTTTTGTTAATAATTTCAATTATATACAATTCAACCTCATCCCAATTTAAAAATATTATAAACTAATTAATAATTATTATTTTTTAATGTATTTTGCATAACAATTTTATAAATTGTTCCTCTTTTATTGAAAAAAAATAAAAAATTATAAATTGTTATTCATATAAATTAATATAATTTTATTTATAATTAATAAAAAATCAATTAGAATGTTGAAATTATTACAATGTAAATTTTAATCATATATAGTTATAATGGTGAGAATTATATATTTTGTTTATTTTAATTTATTTTGTGTATATAGTTTAATTAGGTTGCCCTATGTAATGACTAGTGTATGAATGATATGTTCTAGTGTAAATATTGATAAATTAATTAACTCACATTTGATTCCACTTACTCAATAATGCCATATCACACCTAATTTTTTGATTAATTCATGCACTCTTTTAGTGGACCTTTGAGTGCAAAACTAGCCCGATTCAATTTAATAAGTATATAAATGATCCAAAGGCTTGCTTATTCAAATTTATTTATAGACTCTTATTAATTCCCTATATTGAAACATCAAATCTCAATTTAAGTGAAATTCATTTACTTGTGTGGTAAGGTTTTGTATTTGAGGATACCCAAATTCAAGTTTACACATCAAGATATCTTAGAATTTGAAAAGACATGTCTACACTCAAGCATTAGCATTATGGGTATCAATGTGCATTAGTTTATTATCTTCAACAACTTTCCAAAGCCATTGAATTGCTAACAAGCATAGCATGTTCTTAAATGATTTGCAAATATCAACATGAATAGGTTATAAACATCATAAATAATTAAGTTCAGATTATCAATCCACAATTCAAATTTAATTCTATATATAGAACTTAGATTTATAAGTGAATAGATTAATTTCATAAACACACAGGTTAATCTACAATTACAAAAGTAAACTCAATCATTAAATAATTTATATAATTACTAAACAAGCCATAGTATCCAATCTTTTGAAATTTAATTTTTAAGTTTATATACAACAATGAAATCTGATTCTTCTTCATCAACACTTAAATACACAATTACTTCAATATACTTTTTGACAGAGGTCCAAACCTACGAACATGATAGATAGCAAGGGTATGAAGCCTACAAGCACACCAACCCACTGAGGACCTTAATAGAGTAGTTTTTTCCACCCATGTCCTATTAACCGCCCCTTTTAATCTAAAGCAAGGACCTTCACAGAGTAATTTTTTCCAGCCATGTCCTAGTAACCACCCCTTTTAATCTAGAGCGAGGACCTTCATAGAGTAATTTTTGCCACCCATGTCATATTAACCACCCCTTTTAATATAGCTTTTACATGATGTTTTCATTGACATCATATTTCCAATTTCTAAAGTCTAAGAATCATATTATAACTTTGATAATCATCTTTGTTATTATGCTGAGGGCACTCTTTTATTTGAAATGGATGAGCTAGGAGGAATGTATCTACATCTATGTTTGTCTTCGTACATAGGCAAGACAAATGAATGGATCTTGTATATCCATCATTTTTTGCCCTTTTCTATTTTTTCCACCATTTAGTATCACAATTGTTATCGAGAAATGGTTTGCAATAACCCACTCATTTCCTTCTTTCAACATAAAAGAGAAACAATTTCAGAATTGGAGTATAATGTGACGTCATCTCCAACTCTAGTGCCTTCCTTGCACACCAATGGGACACACTAACTATATTAAAAAGCATCCAATCCAAAGCCAGCTTAACACAAACAAGATAATTATTGTTACTAATATATTTATCAATTACCATTCAAAAAATTAAACCACCTTTCATGAAATGTAGCAGTTTCATTTAGTATGCTCTGAATATTTTATTTTAATTAAATGGTGAAAGGTGTATGTACACATTGCTATGGGATATGGGTAGGAGCATTTCAAGATATTTCATCACTTAGAAACTTGAAACTTTTGTAATTTTTAATTTTTTTATAATATATATTTAGATAATAAGTATAACATATAAATAGGTGGAATAAGAAAATGGTGATCGAAGGTGGCGATTTTGGCAGAGGCAGCGGCAACAGCTGACTTCTAACAGGGAGCAGATTGTAGTGGCTCCAATCAACGGCAAGGGGGGTCAAGGGAAGATCAGGTCATAGAGCAATGAAGCTAACAAAGCCTTTCCAATAAAAGCAATGAGGAACCACACTACCGGCAAGCGACCAGCTCTTAAATAATCAGCATGGAAAGATCAAACCCCGAGCCAGCCATGGAAGGTGGATGCACCTAATCCTATGTGGAGAGGAAGTAGGGATCCTAGAGCTCGGAAGAAATCAATTGCTAGTCACCCCTACACAAATAGTAATCTCAAGCCAATAAACTCGCAAGCATGGAAGAAGAATGGTTGTTCATAGAGCAATGATGGTTGGTTTCTTAATGTGAAGCTTCCAGCTTCTGATTTAGCAAGCAATTGGAAGTCAATTTTAAATCTTAATCCCTCTGAATTGGAGACGAGAAAATTTAATATCCCTAATTGTCATAAGCAAGGTTTCAACCCTCCCCTGGGTAATGGCCCTTATAAGTTTCGGAATGGGTGGTTTAGGAAAGACAGAACCTCGCGAGCTGATCGTGTAGAGGCCTGGCAGACCATAGCCCCGGCCAGAAATCAGCGATCTAATCTGGATCGAGTTGAGAAAAATGAACCCTAGCGAAGATACCAACCAACAGTTTATCCAGACATCCACAAACCGGTAAGGAAAATCTCGAGACCCACTGTTATTTTGGATGATAACAATATCAATTTGGCTAGGTCAAATCTTTAAGATTCCTATTTTTCTACTAAATGGGCTGGTGGCAAATGGTTAAGGGGAAATTTTGAGAAATGGTGTAGATCGCAATGGAGGGAGAACATTAACTTTAATGTCCTTTCGAATGATTATTATCTGATTGAGTTTATGAAAAATGAGGACATGTTTCAACCTAAAAATAAAGGTCCTTATACTTTGGATGAGATTGGGGTGCATATCATTGACTGGAAACCAAATTTTAATCCCCAGTTCCATACCTTACCGGGAAACACAGTCTGCTTAAGGTTATAAAACTGCCCATTGGACTATAGGCACATTGAGATTATCAAAGATATCTGCAAAGAGCTTGGCACCTTTGTATATGTGGATGATATTTTGGAGGATAGGGTTTGGGATAGCTTTATTAGGATATGCATTAATACTGCCCAAATTTCCAATTTCCCAAAAGAAGTCAAAATTATTGGTGCCAGCCTATGGACCTTCAACCTATTTAATGTCTATGGACCTTCTGCTACTAATGACAAACAAGAACTTTGCGCACTCCTGTCAGACAAATTCTAAAATATTTCTATGGGCAGTTGTGTGTTTGCAAGTGACTTCAATGCTATCTTGGCAGATAATGAAAAGAAAGGTGGTATTCAGAGGATAGGTATGGCTCAGAAATATTTCCAGGAATTTGTTGATAAGAATCGATTATTGGATGTTGCCCTGAAGAATGGGATGTTTACATGCACAAATAGGCGTATTAGTTTCATTGAAATTGTAGAATGTCTAGATCGGTTTCTAATAGTTAGTGATTGGCTAGCACAAAATCTTATTCTTGAATCATCTATTCTACCCCTTGTAGGATCAGATCATTTCACTATTTGCCTAAATGTGTCTTTAGGACAATCTAAGGGTGGCAACCCTTTCCGATTTGAGTTAATGTGGCTCAGAGTGCCAGACCTACATGATTTGATAGAAACATAATGGAATGAGTCGGTCCTCAGAAACAACTCGAGGTTGTTCAAGCTAAATAAGAAGCTCGAGTACATTAAAATCAAAATCAAAGAGTGGAATTTAAGTCAGTTCCAAAACATCCATAAGGAGAAACTCAGGATTACGGCAGAGCTGGAGGATTTAACCAATTGTGTTATAAAGTCAGGCATGAATGATAAACTTTTCAGAAGGGAGATCTCTCTCAAGTCTGATCTAAATGAAATTCTTCGACGTGAAGAAATTCACTGGAGGTAGAAATATAGGGAACTTTGGCTCAAGGATGGGGATAGAAATACCAAGTTCTTCCACAGATCGGTTATTGCCAACCATAGCAGGACCAGAATATCGGAGGTTGTGAGACTGGATGACCTAGTATTGTCAGAGATTATGAGGATATTTCCTAGGAAGTAGTAAGACATTTTGAATCTCTGATGAATGGCTATTGTCAGAGTGTTCAGGAAGCAAGAAACATAATTCTAGACTCAATCCCCTCTATAATTACTGAAAGTCAGAATAAAGAGCTCTTCAAACCTATTGACTTAGAAGAAGTTAGGAAAGTTACCTTCCAGTTAAATCCTTATAAGACTCCATGCCTTGATGGTTTTCCTACAACCTTCTTTCATCATTTTTGGGACATTATTGCCCAGGATTTGCACCTAGCAGTAGAAGAATCCAAAAAAACAATGACTATGCTAGGAGCCATGAATCACACCTTTTTAGCTTTAGTACCGATAAAGAAGAACCCTCAGTATATTCCTTGGGACTCCTCTTTTTCAGTGGTTGTAATAAGATTTGCTATTGTTCAAATCTTATTGAGAAATGCAAAGCTAGGCTTGAAAATTGGAAAGGAAAGTGGCTATCATCTGCCGATAAGTTTACTATGATAAAATCAGTACTCTCTGCCATACTGGTTTTCTCCATGGCCTGCATGAAGTTACCGGTTTCCATAGAAGAGGAGTTAATTTCCATAATGAGAAATTTCCTTTGGAATGGATTGGATGACAAGGGGAAATTTTCCCTAATTCCCTGGAAAAAAATAAGTCAACCGAAAAATGTTGGGGGTGCTGGTATTCGACATATTTCTATTATGAATCTGGCTATGGGAGCTAAATTGGTGTGGGAAATTTGTAGACGCGGTAATCAGAAGTGCGCATGAATCCTTAAACACAAATATCTAGACTCACTTGAGCCTAAAAGGATTCTCACAATTATCAACCCTCCCAGGGGCTCAACCATTTGGAATTTTATTCTGGAATGCAGAGAAATCATAAGCGATCAAGTCACTTGGGATGTTAGAAATGGGAGGAATGCATCCTTCTGGCTGGATTCTTGGAGTGGCGAAGAAGCCTTGTGTCATAACCCCACCCTCCAATCTATAATGAGAGAAACATGCTGGCTCTGGGGACACAAGGTTTGTGATTATGGTCATTCAATTAAGGAGAATGGTATTGACAAATGGGTGTAGAACTCTCTAGACCCCTTGGTCTTATCCCAAAATCAGAAAGAACTTTTTGCCAACATTCTAAAGAAACGAATCATTCATCCATCCCCAGATGAGGACATCGTTAGATGGTGTGGCTCTTCTAGTGGTAAGTATAAGGTATGTTTTGGCTACAAATTGAAAGAAGCTACAATAGACAAGAAGGATTGGCTGGTTAGTCTCTTCTGGTACAGACATCTACTTCCTAAAGCAGCTTCTTTGCTTGGCTAGCTTTTCAGAGGAAAAAACTATCCAGTGAAAGACTCCTTCATCTAGGTATTGATGGACCTAGTAGATGTGTATTATGTTGTAATCGTAAGGAAAAAATTGATCACCTTTTGCTTCACTGTAAATTCTCCAACAACTGTTGGTGGCATTTTATAGGAAAACTAAATCTGGTATGCCCTTTTCCGAAAGGCTTGGATGGTTGGTTTCTACTATGGCCTAAATCAAAATACAGGGTGTTATTTGGGGACCTATTTGTTATCCTACCCTCACTAATGATTTGAGAAATTTGGAAAGAAAGGAATCGAAGAATTTTCTAGGATAAATAGATGGGCCAGTTAGCCCTCTACAGGAAAATTGAGAACCACCTGGTTGAGCTTCTGAATGAATCGGCCGAATCCAAATCGCTGAAAAATAATCTATACACTGACTGGGATTGGAAGTTAAAGCTTGCATTTCTAGATTTGATCATCCCATTGCTTTTCAGAAATAGTAATCCTAAAATACCGACTAATCCAAGGTTGGATGTTAAATGGGTAGTCCCAAAACCAGGGTGGCATAAGATTAAGTTTGATGGTGCCTCTGCAAGGATTCCAAGGTGGAGTGGAATTCGTTGTGTTATTAGAGATTCTGAAGGCATCTATATTAAGGAAATTTTTGAAGACATTGGTTTGGCCACTAACAATGAGGCTGAATTCCGAGCGACATTAAGAGGTTTGCAATTAGCATCTGAGTTGGGGTTAAAAAGAATACATTTGGATGGTGAGTCATTAAATGTTGTCAATGTTTTTCGTAGTAACCATAACCCCAGTTGGCATCTCAACTTATGGCTTCGACCTATAGTAGGGTTGCTTGAGTCCTTTGAGATTTTGCAGATTAGCCATATCTATAAAGAAGGCAACAAGGATGCAGACAGACTATCTAAGATGGCAATTGCAGATGGAGGCCTCGATCTGGGTATTCAGCTAAGGCATAGATAAATTTTGATTATAGTGATTATTATGGTTTAATGATGTAGTCCTTGGCAGATGAATGAACCACTTTGGTTCCCCGATGTCTCAATTTCTACCGGTCAGTAGTTCATATCAGGGGATGAACTCTTACCGGTGATTGTGGTATTCTAGCTCCTACCGGTAGGTGTATCCATCCTGACTGCTTGGTCTCTTCCGGTTGGCATTACTGTCATTTACATAGGTCTCTTGCACTTGTCCCCAACTGGTATTTACTACATTCTGGTATAGTTTCTCATCAAGGGTACTACAGTCCCATTCCAGTTGCTGCTAGAACGATAATCTAGCAAAATTTCCAATAAGCGGTTGCAATCGTTCCTCTCCTCAGATATCCTGTTCGGATTGAGGCACAACTTTATTTGATTATGGTAATTAATATGGCTTGAGTGATGCAACCAACCTTGTTCTAAGAATGAAATGTTTGTCCCCCCAATGTATTGGCCCCTACTAGTTGGCAGTACTTACCGGGAGACGTACTAGTATTCTTTATGGTTTCGGTAATATGATCTTACCAGGGTCACTAACTCCAGCTCCGATCTAGTTGCTGTCAGAAGATAATCTAATTTCATCGTTACTATTAGATATGATAAATTCAGATGGCGGCTGACATCAAAGAGGCAATTAATTGCGATTAAAGATGGTATGCCTAAGGTGTGCCTTGTTTGTGCAAAGTAATTTGGCTTGATTAGCTATGTCCTCGAGCTCCTCAACCTTTATGAGCTGTCGAGATAAATAAAGGAAGACCTGCATATTTTTAACATATCAAACTCTACCTCTTTCTTGCTCTATTGTTTCATAATGGAAACACCAATTTTACTAGAGGCAGCCTACTGTCAGTGGCATTCCTAGGAAAAATCTCTAATAAACGCCTGCAATTGGTTCTTTCCTTAAACCACCCTTTGATTTTGCACTGTGTTAAAAGAATTTTGGGGAAGGAAATCCTTAATGCATACCACAAATACAGAGCCAATGCAGACATCCTAACTTTCTTCCTAGCTATGCTGCTCTATATGAGGATTAGCAAACAAAAGGCGAAGCTTCTCACCCAAATGGTGTTCAAGCACCGCTTTCTTTGGGAAATTGATGCAGTTTTGGACAATGTTGATGACAATCTCAGATTGCCCTTACCCCAAAATTATTATATGAGTTTGGGAAATGGTGTGGAGGTGTGGAAAAAGGTGATTGTAAAATCTCTTCACTTCAACACCTTGGAGGCCGCCTGGCCTATTATTAATAGAAATATTGAGTTCCTCTACAAGATTGTCAGTATACTGCCAGGCCTCACGGCTGCTGGGAGAAGCACCTTTATCTAGGAGGAAGGGCTTTTGGGCAAAGAAGACATTGGCATTATGGCCAACAATGACATAGTTGAAGGAAACTCTTGGGGTCTTGGTCACGGCAAAGAGTGGATTCCAAATGATATCCACCACCCCTACGAAAAAGTGGAAGCATTGGCTTATGTTGCTTGCGGGAATGATTGCCCGATAATTTTGGATGCAGCCACTACTCTTGCTCCCAGTGACGAGGACCCAGTCTCAAGCGATGAAGAATCCTGAATGTATCGACCTCCTCGTCCCTATGCTATGATCCTCTTTGGTTTTCCATATCTCATTTTCTTGCATTTTTTAGATAATTGTAGGATTTTGGTTTCAACTGACATTTTGTTCTCCTCCAGTTGTTTCTTTTCTAGCTTTAGGAACTTTGCCAGCTTGGCTGGCCTTTTTCTTCACTGTTGGAGCAATGGTAGGAAGTTTTCTTCCTAGTTCTTTCCCTCTACGACTCTTTCTAAACCAGGTATGTATTTCTCAATTTTGATTAATACAAGGGTGTTGCCTCTCTGCAGCTATTAATCTATTAAAAAAAAATTATAACATATATATAATTATTAATTATAAGTTTAGAACTTTTTAAATAGGCTTTTTGCAAATGTTAATAATTAAATAATAAATATCATTTAAATAGTTTTTGATTAAGGTAAAAGTAGGTTTTGAAGGGGCCCCAAAACCCTTTACAAGCTAAACTTAAATAGAAAAAGCAAAGAGATACAAAAAGGAACAAACCATTGATAAGCTAGCAGAAAACCAAAGAAAACCAGAAAAAGCCCCACAAAGCCAGCAAGCCAGCCAGACTCCAAGAGAGAAACTAGTTGATTTTTTCTAGGGCATTCACCAGGGTGTTGCTAATTTCGTGTAGCTCTTTGATGTTATCCCTTAGATTAGGGAGATCCTTTGTAGAAGTAGCCACAACTTTCTTAACACTAGCCTTGGTCCTCTTCGTAGCGCCACCAACTGGAGTAGCTTCACCGCTACTAGTCTGGATAGTCTCTTCATCCAATTCAAGTTCCACAACTGGTTTAGGAGAGCTGGTATGATCAAAGACCTTAGCAATATCCTCCAAGTTTTTAGTGATAGCTGATAGGATACTCAGGATAACGCCCATCAGATTTTTCATCACCTCTCTCCCTTCTTCCAGCGATTTAACCTTATCCTCCATATTTTGCTTCCATTTTATCTGATCTTTGTTGTCATCCTCCCTCTTCTCATCCATGTTTTTCCCCTTTTTTTCCAGGTTCTTCAGGAGCTCATAGGTCCATCTGTCATAATCCATTCTCGCCTCAGTGAGTTTCTTGAGGTTATCCAAGAGTATCCCTTTATCCGCACTTTCCTTATCCTCACTAACCTTGTCCTTGGTCAGGTCCTTCTTAGAATATTTGTTCATTTCCTTCTTGGAATTCACATCAGTTTCCTCATTATCCTTGAAATCCACATCCTCCATAGGATAGTTGTTGTCCTTATCAGGGCAATCACTGAGGATAGGGCTTTCATTACCAGGCTCATTATCACCACTTTCTTCCTCATTACCTAGCTCCTCATCATTCCAGTTGTCTTCACCATTGGAGTTATCCGTCTCCATTTTGCTGCATTCCTTATCAATTTCCTCTATTTCCATCCCAGGGGCACTTTTTCTTTTTTTGCTAGAGGATGCCTTCTCCTTGCTGGAGTCTCCTCCCTCCATCTTTCTCTTACTCGGAGAGGCGGATATCCTCTTGTTTTCTAGCAGGGCGAGGGTTTTACAATGCTCATAAATGAGCGAAAAAAGCCCACAGTGGAGAATCGGGCTAGAAGGATTTTTACTATGTTTATTGAGGGACCTGGAAAGGGACCTAAAAAGGTAGTAGAGCAAAGATACCTTTTTTTCGTGTCTAAAATGGTTTAAGAGAACGAAGTGGTAGGTGTGGGCCCTGGAGAAATGACCCTCAACCGTGATGTATTTGATAATTGCATTCAGAACCCAGCCCCATAGTTTCTTGATATTAGCAGCTTCGTAGTAGCCCCCAATGGCTTTGCCGATTCTAACCCTCTCTTTCTCTTTCTACGAGAATAGATTGACTGCATTGTTGGAGACATTAAGGTCTCGAAAGAAATTAAGTCCAGTGTGGGGCATAGTTATTAATTATATATTTAGAACTTTAAAAAAAAAAAATTAATTTTACAAATTTTAATAAGTATATATTAATAATAATATTAATATTAATATTTTGATTTTTTGGTTTAATTATTTTTTAACTTGATAAAAAAAATTTCATATCGTTATCAATGTTTTGATCTTAAGGATGTTATATAAATTGAGTAAGGAGGGTGTAGGATTTCAATTAGAATAAGTTGGGGTTCCTTTAAAGCATATTTGTTTAAATAGGCAAATCTTGAGAGAAGTGATAACATTACCATAGATATAATATTAAATCTTGAGATAACTTCAAGGTGTGGAAAAATTAAAGACGGAGTAATGGTACTAATATGAATTTGAGTCATGGTTATTTTTTTTAATTCTTCATTTGTTATGGAAGAGGACCCAATAAACATCCATCCTAACATTGCACCCCTCAAGCTCTTAAATGGTAAGTCAGTTTTTTTTCCAAAACATTAGTATGTCTTTGAAGGTAAATCAAGATCATACAAGTATTGTTTGAGGTTCTCAACTTCAATAATGTAGGCACATCAATTAAGCCTTTTGTTTATTTGTTTGAAAATGCCTAAAATGGTTAGTTGGACAAATGTACATCAAGTCATGTGGTACTGATCATTTGACATGTGTTCTTATATGATTAGTCATGTCATGCCAACAATACAAGGATAACACATCTCCCTAGGGATTTATGTTCATTGTAGCATGTCATTTGATTAAGGATATGACAACAAAAAGAGAGATAGCTCTCTCTCTCTCTCTCTCTCTCTCTCTCTCTCTCTCTCTCCTTTTAATCTTTATTTCTCCCTCTCCCTCTTCCTCTCTCCATCCACCTCACCTTCACTCTCCCTCTCTATATATTTATCTCTATGTCCATCTCTATCTCTATCTCTATCTCTATCTCTATCTCTATCTCTCTCCCCTATCTTTATCTCCTTACCCCTTCATTCATCTTTCTCTCTTCCCCCGACTCTTTCCCACTATAATTATCTATCTCTCCCTCTCCCTCTCTATATCCATATATTTCTATATCGCTCTCTCACACACACATTCCTTCTATCTCTCCCTTTCCCTGTCTATCTCCATATATTTCTATATCACCCCCTCATACACATTCCATATTTCCCCCTCCTTATATCTATCTATATATATGTCTCAATCACAAGTGCACACATGATTCCTGATTTCTACCTCTCTATATCACCCTTTATCTATTCATCTCCATCTCTCCCTCTCCCTCTCTACATACTAATCTATATTTTCTCTTCTTCTTCTTCTTCTCTCCCTTTCTCTCTACCCATGTCTCTCCCTCTATAGTCTACATCTCTCTATTTCTATCCCTCTTCTTCTCTCCCTATATTTTAGTATCTACCTCTATCTTCCTCGCTCACCCTCTATCTCTAGACATGTCTACCTCTCTCTATTCATCCATTTTATCCCCCTCTTCCTCTTTGTATACCTTTACATATGTCTACCTCTCTCTATTCATCCATTTTATCCCCCTCTTCCTCTTCTTATACCTTTACACATATATATGTATGTATGTATGTATGTATGTAAATATGTATATATATATATATATATACATATATACATACATACATACATACATATATGTATATATACATATATATGTATGTATGTATATGTATATGTATATATGTATATATACATATATGTATGTATGTATATATGTATACATATATATGTATGTATGTATATATACACATATGTATACATATATATATATACATTTATATACATACATGTATATATGTATATGTTTATGGTGAAAATGGATAACAATAATAACGATATTCAAAGGCTAAATGAATTCAACCACAAAACCCTAGCCTAACAACAACAAAGATCCACCATAACATATGAAGATTACCTAAGACAATGCAAATCAAATGAAATCACAAATATTATACCATCACATGTCCAATAGGGTTTGGAACTCCATTCTTCCTATCTCCATTGATCTTGCTTGATATATTTGCTCTCAGATTTTATGTGCACAAGAGCTCAACAAAGAATGGAATGTGGTTGCAAGTAGGATCACATATGCCAAGTAGTCAATTGATCAAGTAGTTAGGTCATTAGGATGATTGATTAGGGTTGATAATGAAGGAAGCATCTCCTTATATAGAAGACACTATATGAAATGGAGGGATAAGATTGAGAGGTGTAAAAGGAGGTCGGCTATGATTAGAGGGTAGGTAAAAGAAATAATAAAATAATGAAAGGGTTAGGTAGTGTATGAATTAAGAGACGAATGACATGTGTCATGGGTAGAAAAGGTTAATGAATTAATTAAATAAATAAAGATTTATTTAATTAATAGAAGAAGTGAGATCAATTAAATAAATAAGATATTTATTTAATTTAGGAAAAGGAAAATTTAAATAAATAAATGTATTTATTTAAATGAGAAATAAGGCTAGAAGAGGATAAATGAATTAATTAAATAAATAAATATTTATTTAATTAATAGAAGAATTAAGCTTGGATAATTAAATAAATAAAATATTTATTTAATTAGACTGGACAATTTTGGGTGTCTACATTTTGCCCCTCTTTGAGACAATGCGACTTGTCGCGTTGTTTCAAAGAAGATAATATGAACTGATACAGAGTTGCCCCAAGATGGGAATGATATGCCCCCTCGAGAGATTGGATGAAAATGTCTGGAAAGATCGCGGACAATCTCTCGATAAGAAAGAAAGGCTAGAATGGACTGACCGGATGGAGTGACAGAGTCACGGGATAAAGAAGACTGACTTGGGAAATGAGGGCTAGGGCTAGGGCTAGGGCAGTCTATAAAATAGACCATGAGGGGAATACATCCTCATTGTCATCCACACATCCAAGAGATCAGAGTGCAGAAAGAGAATAGAGCAGCAGTAGTCAGCAGCGATGGCAATGGCTCACAGGTTCAATCACGTTCGCCGATTCCAGAAGCCAGTAGAGGTAGGAGAACTGGTGAGTACCGCAAAACCTCCTTGTACTTTGATGCATTTATTATTGTCATTAATGCATACTAGGTAATGTAATAAATGCATGTTTATGTCAGGAAAGCGCGTTTGTGTCCAAAAATGTGAATTTTTGTCTTCTAGGTCAAATCGGCAGTTCTGTGATGAACATACATTGTCGATTGGATAAGCTGCACTGAGAGGATACACTCAAGCAGGTCCTCTAGGGAAGACTAGGATAACAAATAGGGCTAGGATTGACAATTCTGTGATAGAACATATGTTTCCAATTAGGAAACTACTCAAGAGGATTCACTCAAGCATAGGCCCTAGGATAAGATAGATCAAGGCACTTTGTGATGAACAGTGAGTACCAAGATATAGTACTTTGTGATGAACAGGGAGTACTCGAATATGAGTAGCACTTTGTGATGAAAAATGAGTGCAAATGTGAGCAACACTTTGTGATGAATAGGGAGTGCCAAACACGTAGTACTTTGTGATGAACAGGGAGTACCACCAGGATAGAAGAAACACTTTTTGACGAATAGTGAGTGTCACTAGGATTGAGATGATTGATTTGTGTGACTATAGGAGTACCTACCTATGCTAGAGTCACGAGAGAGATTCCCATCGACACAGAGATTACAACCAAAGTTGACATTCAAGGACCAAGCTGCTATTGAGGCTATGGGTCTGAGATACATCTTGTATGTGCCTGAGTTTCGAGCGAACATGGGATTGCTGACTGCACTTGTTGAGAGATGGCACTCTGAGATGTAGTTTTAATTTGTCGATGGGTGAGATGACAGTCACCCTGAAGGATGTATACAGGATTCTGCGGATACCGATCGATGGGGAGCCGATTCCATATGATCGAGATGGAGACAGGGATGACCTTAGACGAGTGTTCTAGGATCCGGGACTGGAGATGAGGGTGGGACATATGGCATGGGATACCATGACATGGACAGGATTAGCACTACCAACAATGTTGGCAGGAGTTATCAGTGGGTTCCTATGTATTAGTCTTTGTACCATTTTGTATGATGATGTAGACACCTGCGGGTGATTGTAGCCATATGATTTTGACATCATTGTATCATGACACTTTATATATATATATATGAGATGATTCATCTTTGTGGCAGCTATATGCATGTGTACCTATGTGATGAGATGTTCTTATGTGATGCTTATGATATGGATGCAAATATGTATATGATGCAATGCAATATATATATATATATATATATATATATATATATATATATATATATATATATATATATATATATATATATATATCTTTTTTTGTTCTTTTATGTTTTATATGTGTATGCATGATGCAAATGTGAATGTATGTAATGCAGATGAATATGATAATGCAAATGTAAATTGTGCTAACAGGTGTTGTGTGCAGGATGTGATGCAGTTGTGATATCTATATGTATGTATGAAATGCTTATATGTGGTAATGTAGGTGCCACTACATGAAATGCAAATGTTTTTGGTGTGTCATTATACTCAGTCATGTGATAGCAGGCTACGCAGACTCAAGAAGGATGATGGAAGTCAATCAAGAAAGCGGGATGGAAGATAGAAGATATGAAAGTGAAAGGAGCTTCTTGTGTGTTATCATCATTGAGCTTTATTATGGCAAGTAGGTTATGACAATCGAGGCATATGTTTGACCCAGAAAGTCATTGTACCTTTTTGCATGGAGATAAGACAGTCACAAACAAGGAATGCCCCAGTTCATACTAGACTCTTAGTGTCCTCATATCCTTGGACAAGTCATAGTATTACTAAGAGACAATCCACAGATAGCAAAAGAAAATAGGTGACGATACCCCATCCTCGCCTTTCTAGTCAAAGACATCCTAGAGATAGATTCTCTAGTCAGAGACATCCTAAAAAAGCTAAAAGACATGTCACCAAAAGATAAAATCAAAAGAAAACCAAGACTCGACACCAACATCCACTGTAGTCCTCAAGTTTAGTGTCTCTTGTCACTTGTATAAGTCTTATTTGATTGTGGTCACAATGTTTACTTTCACAAAAAGGATAGATAGCACGGAACCATATGTTGTCTGAGTCTGTTGAAATATTTGATTTGTTGAAGCCCATTGTTGCTGCTGTGTCTCATCTGAAACTGACTGAATCCATGAAACTGATACTTTATTGCAGATAAGATGAAACTTTATTGCGGATTGGCGATACAGATGTTGCTTTATTGTGAATTGTGTGCGGATAGACTAAAGGAAGCTGGAAGAAACTGTACTCGAAACATGTGATGTTCTCAGTTCCACACCCATCACTAGACGTAGGATTTGCCTAAGCCACAGATAGGATCTGATTTATTATGGATGGAAAGGGAGGTGAAAAGGGAGGTTTATTATGAATGGCTAACCAATCTTGGATAGATCAATAACAAGCCATGATGGGAATGGGTAAGTTTCTTATGAACAAATAGGTTGTGAGTGTGTGCAAAGTGAAAGGATGAAAGAGAATCCTGAAGGAGGGAGGAGCAATGTCTCTACACATGGCGCTGGTGACCCAGTTTTCACCATGGTACTTGCCCAGGGCACCACCGAAGTGGTTTTCACCATTGGATGAAATTATTTCTCTTTACTTTTTTCGATTTTTCAATGTTTTTTGTGTCACAAGGCACCTATTTGCCAGGTTTTCACCAAGTAATGATTTTTTTTGTTTTATAATTTTTTTTTTATTTGTGAATTTTTGAATTTTTTTGTATTTTTTAAATTAGGATACTCTGAAGAGCTATGTGTAAAACCTGCGAAGGTGCATGCTATTGATAGGATCCTCCAAAGGTTCACCTTCTGTAGTTGAGAGCTGATATGCCCTAGATCTATATGCTGTTGTAATGATGTAAGGACCAAGCCAATTTGGTTTGAACTTGCCCTTCTTCTCTCTGTCTTGCTGATTTTTGGGATTTTCTCTGAGAACTAAGTCCCCTACCTCAAATGTCTGAGGCTTGACCTTGTGATTATAACTGCATTGTTCTTTGACTGAATGATATGTAGCTCGAGTGACTGTCTTCCTTGATGAAGGGATTGAGATAGAATTACTAGTGTGTGGACTACACAGGCCCGTATGCGTATCACCTAAAGAAGTTTGGGTATCCCTGATAACAAAGCCCCTAGAGGAAGTTCCATTAAAGGTCCATGATGTGTCACCAGAAGGGAAAGGATGTGCAGAACAAGTGAATGAGTGATGAAGGCTTATGATTGCGAAAAGAAGTGAAAGTAGGATAGCATGATGGAGACTTAGGATCAACAAGTATGTTGTTTGACTAAAAATTATAGAACTTTTGCCCCCAGTTATTTTGATATTAGGGGAGATCAACTCTTGTTCCTTTTCTTTCATAGGATTTTTATCCTTGACTTTGATTTTTGTAGAGTCTAATAGCTTTGATTTTGATTTGGACTAAAGTACTTTTCTTTATTTTTGACTTTTAGATTTTTCTTTTCAAAGCTTGATTTTTTATCCTTAATGAGTAAGGGCTTTTGTAATTCTTGTTGATCCAAGTCTAGAATTGGAGTGGAAATGAGTGGATGAAATAGTAAGGCTATGTGAGTTATCAAGAGGGCTGGCGATATGCTCAATAGATTCTTTGCTAGAACCACTCTTAGGACTATTGATATCAAGAGTTGCTTGCACCACTAGAGGAGATTTGCATTCAGACTTAGTAGCCACAACACTAGGTGGTTCACACACAATTCCTTGCAAATTGTTTATAGATTGTTCCTGTCAACTTAATACCTTAGGAGATAGTGGGAGTTGCTCAATATGAAAGATATACTCACCACATCCCAGGTCTTTAACCTTGAATTTTTCTTTGAGCTATGTTTGTTTTGATGTAGAAGCTTTCAATGATTCTAGATCCACATATGTTGAAGATGGAACAGCTTCTCGATTAGCTGGAATTGTTATTTCTAATCTAGGTCGTAGATTGTTGCAATATATGAATGGATTTGGGTCAGCTTTGATGGTCACTTCAACTCCATTGTGTGGAAACTTGATACATTGATGATATGTAGATGGGACTGCGCTCATTTCATGAATCCAAGGACGTCCCAAAAGTACGTTGTATGTGAGATCTAGATCTAGGACTTGACAAACCACATCCTTTGTAACTGGCCCAACTCTGAGAGGTAAGGTGACTGTGCCCTTGAATGAACGCTCTTCATCATCATATGCTTTGATGGTAATTTTGTTTGTAGAATTCACAGCTTTAGCAGAATATCCCAATTGTTTAATAGTGCTCAATGTACAAATGTTTAGACCTCCTCCTCCATCTCTCAGGACTCGTTTGATTCTATTTTTGTGTATGAAGGCTTCAATGTGTAAAGGTGCATTATGTGGCTGACTTATGGAGGCGTCATTGACTTCTGTGAAAGTAAGGGAGTGTGGAATGGAAAGGTATCCCACCATGGCTTGAAACTAGTCCACGTTCAAATCAATAGCAACAGCAGTTTCTCTCAAGATTTTGTCAAGAATGGATTTATGTGCGGGGGATATGCGCAAGAGTTCAAGTATGGAGATGAGCATGGGTGTCTTCCCTAATTGTTCTACAAGGTCATACTCAAGCTTGGTCGATGAGGAAGCGGTATTTTTAGCTGGAGCACCTTGCAAAGTGAGTTTACCTTGACGAGTTGTGACATTACATTTAGAGGTAGGTTCGGAAGAAGATACAACGCCTTTTAGGACAATCTTGGGTCTTTTGGTAGAATTTTCAAGTGTTTTAGCCTTGATGATAATGGTAGAGACATAATTGTCCATCGAAATGTGATTGATAGTTGAATCATAGTTGTAGGATGCTCTGGTATAGTTGGTTTGCTCATCTATGACTTTAGCTTTTCCTTTGTCATGTTTTGGGAATGGTTCCTTAAACATTTCATGTTCTTGATTGGATGAGTGTCCTTCAATCTCAATGTCACCCCTATCAATGAGATCTTGTATGATGTTCTTCAGTCGATGGCAATTTCCTAGTTTATGACCCTTGCTCTTATGAAATTTGCAATATTCATCATCGTTCCACCAATTTGGTTTGACCTTTGGTTCATATGGAGGAAAATCTAGAACTGTGATTACCTTGTTTGCCACTAGCTTTTTGAAAACTGACTCAAGTGGTTCTCCCAATGGGGTGTACTTCCTTTGTGATCTAGAAGTTGTTTGAGTATTCACTTGATTGTTTGTAGAACTTGATCCTGAAAAAATGATTTTGGGTCGCACTGTATTGGCATCAACAACACCATCATTGATTGTGTTCTTGTTTTTATTCCAAAATTTTGGCTTATCTTTTCCTTTAAAGTCATCTTTGTTTTCCTTGAGTATCTTAATGACTCCTTGTTCAATTAGAACCTTTTCTATCGCTAAGCCTTTTTCAATGACGTCCTTGAAGGTGGACAAACAAGCTTTCCTTAGATCATAGCCAATGTCTTTATTAACATTCTCGGTGAACATCTCTACCATTTGTTTTTGTGGAATTTCACAAGAGCATCTGTTGGCTAAATTCCTCCATCTTTGTAAAAATGATGAAAAAGACTCTTCATCTTTTTGCTTGGTGTTGCACAAAGTAGTGACTGATATGTCTTTCTCTATGTTGTAGGAGAAATGTTGGATAAATGCCTCTGCTAAGTCACCCCATGACTTAATTCTAGGTGGAAGTTGGGAGAACCATTCCATAGCTTGATCACCTAAGCTTTGTGGGAATAATCTCATCAAATATGTCTCTTCTACTGCTACCTCAATGCAAGCTGTGAAAAACTATCTTATATGTGCCTTAGGATCTCCTTTGCCTCTGTACTTATCGAACTTAGGTGTCACAAAATGTGTAGGAAATGGAGGCATTGGAATGCTCTTGTCAAATGGATAGGGACATATGTCTCTCATTGTGTAAGTTGGCTTCGGTGTATTTATGTCCTCCATTTTCTTTTGTAATTCCTTGATTTGTTGTTCCAAATTGCTCTTAGGTGGAGATCGACTTCTTGGACCATACCCTATGCTTGAGGCACCAATTGGAGGAGGAGCATGTTGCATATATGGATGATATTGATCATACACATGTTCATATGGAGGAGGTCTATAGTGATGCTTCATATATGGACCACTTGGTATAGATTCATGTTGAGGAACGAAATATCTATTTTGTCCATGTATACCATACTCTACAGGCATGTCATGTTCTAATGTGTTGCCCCCAAATTTGACATGGGGTTTCCTTCTGTCCAAATTTTGAGCATGCCTTTGAATATCTAATTGCTTTGGTGGTTGATCCTTAGCATTGATATGTGATTGAGCATATTTCTCTGCATAAGACTTCCATAATGGTCTGCGAAGGTGAGTATCATATGCTTGACCATGTGTATGTGGGACCTCTAGTTTTTTAAACAAAGATGATGGTGACTCAAGCACAAGATGTGGTCTTCTATTGCCTCCACTATTAGGCCTCCTTTGATCCATGTTGGAGTGAGGTTGTTGCAAAGGTCGATTTTCCATTATTTGAGACATGTCAAAATCATGAGGTATCTTGGCTCCACTTTGTGCCATCATTTGTAAGAAGTATTGTCTATCACTCATTATTTCCTCAACCAATCGATTGAAACGGGGATCCATAATGGATTCTTCCACATCTGCTGAATGTACTGAAAAGTTGTCCATATCATCATTGTGTGTATCATTGTTGTTTGTAGTGTCCATGTTCTCAACATTTGGAATGTTTCTATAGGCATCCATGTCAGGTAATGTAGTATGATCAGAATTGAAAAAGATATCATTGTCATACTCATAGGAGCTCATGTTTGCGGACTCTTGAGCCTCTTTAGTTTCTCTCCTAGATTTTTGAAGACGAGTTTCAACCATGAACTAGGTATTGACCAAGATGTGTGAGACTAGATGAAAATGGAAAAAGTATGGAAGACCAAGGGTTGGATGGAATGTAAATGAATCTGAAGTGTACTTGCAATGTCCAAAGTGTAAGACCAAGTATGTATGTAGTAGAGTAGGTGTGACTTCCAAAGAGAGGATAGTTTCTCTTGATGAGGTAAGTTGACCTTGACTCTAAGTAAGACCAAATGAGACCTAAAGGTGATAGACCTTGATGAGGGACCACTTAGCGAAATGTTGTTGTATGTAGTGTGTTGACAAAATATGATGAGGACAAGCAAGTGACCTTTTGACTCAAGTTTAGACAAATGTGAATGTAATGTAAGGTGTAAAGCAATGATGGACTGTGTGAGACCCAAAGACAGGTTGAATGCTAGATGAAACCCTGGAGAAATAACCTAGGAAGCTCAAGAATTTTGAAACTGATTGCTCTTGTTTGTTGGACTGTAAAAATTTTCCAATTTGTGAAGTTGTTGGTTGTGACCAAATCTGAATGTTTGACTGTTTTTCATGACAAAAGGACATAATGTTGATGAGGACTCAATTTTTGCAAGTGTTTAGACTCAAAATGACTCCAAGAAAAGTGTGTTGTTTGATGTAAAAATGTTTTGCATACACTTGAAGACACAAAAGACACAAGGTTTTTCTATTTGGTCTTGAATGTTTTGAATGTATAAAATAAGTCAAGTACAATTCTTATGGCTAGCCAAGACAATAGTTGTTGATCCCACATGAGGTTTTACCCCCGAGGCTACACTATTTAGAGCGGATACTTAGATGCTTGACCTCATTGGCTCCACCCTCGGTACTCACTTCTCAGGTCAGCTAAGCATCAGTCCCCACGAAAACTCCCCATAGTGAACTTTGTATCTCTACTAAGAATCGTATGTGTGTGGGCCGCTACCAGAGGTCCGACCTCCTACCTCAACAACTAGAAGGATTTTGGCTTCTAAAACAAAAAGGTGCTAGTAAGGGCATCCGCTCATGTGGCCATACATGCAGCACTTTCAGCTTTGTAAATATAGAAGGCTCCCAGCCAGTAGGGGTTACGCCCTACAACTGATCAAATAAATTTGATCAAACGAGTTTATGGGGAGACATAGTGTCGGTATAAACTAATCAGCACACGTTATTCATAGTTTTCACCATGAATACAGTTATTTATAGTGGTTTGGAAGAAGATGGCTTTTCTTTTGCTACCACTTGGGTCATTCTCTTCTCACTAGTAGTCCTAATGACCACACGAGAAGATAGGCCCTCTAAAGATTAGACAAAAAGAGCCTATTGCTCAAGACACAAAACACAATGATTCAATTTTAGTGTACCAATTGAAGTGTTTGCTAGTCTATGAAAACAAGGCACACAAAAAAAATCCAAAAACCCTTACTAAGGACCTGCAACAAAGATTTATTAGTAGTTTGGATTGTTTCAAATGATCACCCCTTCCTGCAAGCACACAAGTTAGGTAAATTTTAGATCCAAAAGACTTTGTGAAATAGGGGCCTTCAACAATGTGTTTTGTTGACCAATTTAAAGATCTGATTCATCATAAAAAAAGACCACTTGTGAAATTTCAAGAGATTGCCAGAAATATAAGAAAATCCAAAAAATTTGTGAATTTTCTCCAAATATTAATTTTTTATGAAAAATCATAAAAAATTCATATAAAATGCAAACTCGATCTAAAAAATCTGAAATTTTTACTGGAGAGTCCTGATGTTCTTCCAAACCTACATAAAAAAAATTCTGCAACAAATCCAAGTAGTTTCTAACATATGAGTAAAATAATGCAAAACCCTAATTTTCAAAGATCTGATTTTTGAGGAATAATTTTGCATCAAATTTAAAATCACAAAAAATAGATCCTATGTATAATTTTGAGATATTTCCAAAAATGTAAGAAAATCCAAAAAATTTGCTAATTTTCTCTCAAAATTAATTTTTTATGAAAACTCATAAACAATTCATATAAATTGAACAAAGGATCAAAAAAATTTGCAATTTTTACTAAATCCTTCTAATACTTTTCTTGACTTGTACAAAAAATTTGATGCCAAAAGTTGAAGCCATTTGTGAGATCTGATCAAAATAAGGAAAAACCCTAATTTTTAAAGATCCGATTTTTAGGGAAATATTTTGCATCAAAATTAAAATCACAAAGAACAGATCCTATGTATAATTTTGAGTGATTTCTAAAAATGTAAGAAAATCCAAAAAATTCTCTCATTTGCTCTCAAAATTAATTTTTTATGAAAAATCATAAAAAATTCATAGAAAATGAAAATGTGCTCCAAAAATTCTAAAATTTTTATTGCGAGCTCCTGATACTTTCTTCAACCTACAAAAAACATTTGGTGCAAACTTTCTTAGCCGTTTGTGAGATATGATCAAATCTCTCCAAGATCTTGATTTTGTGTCCAAAACCCTAGCTGCACAAGGTTATTCTCCAAATTGTTTTACAAAACAACAATATAGGGTTAGAAAAATCTACAAAAAACACAGATCTAACAAAAATCCATGTCCCACGGGGAGTGCCAAAATGTATATGGTGAAAATGGATAACAATAATAACGATATTGAAGGGCTAAATGAATTCAACCACAAAACTCTAGCCTAACAACAACAAAGATCCACTATAACATATGAAGATTACCTAAGACAATGCAAATCAAATGAAATCACAAAGATTATACCATCACATGTCCAATAGGGTTTGGATCTCCATTCTTCCTATCTCCATTGATCTCGCTTGATATATTTGCTCTCAAATTTTATGTGCACAAGAGCTCAACAAAGAATGGAATGTGGTTGCAAGTAGGATCGCATATGCCAAGTAGTCAATTGATCAAGTAGTTAGATCATTAGGATGATTGATTAGGGTTGATAATGAAGGAAGCATCTCCTTATATAGAAGACACTATATGAAATGGAGGGATAAGATTGAGAGGTGTAAAAGGAGGTCGGCTATGATTAGAGGGTAGTTAAAAGAAATAATAAAATAATGAAAGGGGTAGGTAGTGTATGAATTAAGAGATGAATAACATGTGTCATCGGTAGAAAAGGTTAATGAATTAATTAAATAAATAAAGATTTATTTAATTAATAGAAAAAGTGAGATCAATTAAATAAATAAGATATTTATTTAATTTAGGAAAAGGAAAATTTAAATAAATAAATGTATTTATTTAAATGAGAAATAAGGCTAGAAGAGGATAAATTAATTAATTAAATAAATAAATATTTATTTAATTAATAGAAGAATTAAGCTTAGATAATTAAATAAATAAAATATTTATTTAATTAGACTGGACAATTTCGGGTGTCTACAGTATATATATGTATATAGATATGTATATATGTATATATGTATATATATGTATGTATGTATGTATGTATGTGTATACACACACACACACACACACACACACACACACATATATATATATATATGTATGTATGTATGTATGTATGTATGTATGTATGTATGTACATACATACATATGTGTGTGTGTGTAATATATATATATATATATATATATATATATATATATATATATATATATATATATATATATATATATCAAATTTGTCTTCATTCATTAAAGCATGCAACACCTAAAATTGAATGTGATGTTTTATTCTATTCAACATTTATACAATTCTTCTTTCAAATTTATCGAGGACTTGACCTCATTATTTGAATATACTACACCTAAAAGATAGAATAAAACATATTAATCATTAGATGTGGTAGTTAACCTAATTTAACATTCAACAATTATGTATATGTATGTATATATGTGTGTGTGTGTGTGTGTGTGTATGTATGTGTGTGTGGGGGGGGTGTATGTATATGTGTGTGTGTGTGTGTACATATATATTTTTGGCCATTTGGAGGAATTGATTATGTGTTGCATTGATGTTTTGTCATTGATGCCAACACTAGTTGTTTGGATGCTTTACCAACAACCTTCTGGTCTCGATAGGTTGAGTAGTTTCTGGTTGGTTTGGATCCGGCATGATCTAGTATGATCCAATACAATTTGGTTATGGAATTGGCTTATTCATGATACGCATGTTCATATTCAATAAGTTGGTTTTGGTCTGGTGATCGAATGCTATCCTATTTGCTTGAAAGCTTGGCTTGTGGTTCCGACGAGGGTTTCATTGACAGAGCTTTTTATGAAGATCTTTGATGATATGCATAAGTGGTGTTGGTGCAGCTTCTGCTGGAGATTCAGGATGTTGTTGGTGATCATATTCGAGACTTGGCGGTTGGAGATTGTTGCTTTAGCATGTCGACCAATATTGGGTCTTGGTTGATCTAGGTTATGGACCGACTTAATGTAACATGTGGATTGGACCTCTCGATATGTTTATGAGATGTCTTATGTGTTGGATATTATTTGTTTGGTCTAAGGCCAACATGTTTTTTAATTATGTAATTGGTTTATTGTCAGGTGGCCAACCTGATTGTTTATGGTCGAGGATTTGTGTATATATGATGTAAAATATCATTGTAGATAATCATGGGATAGGATAAGGAATGCGATATGGATATGTAATGCACAAATAATGTAATATCATTTAGGTAGAGGATTTGGATGATCATTGGACATCAAATTGGGTTTATGTAAGAGGATTTAGTCCTCTGGTATAGAGCTTAACCAGAACTGTACTTAGGCATAGGAGATGTTATCTTTGCAGTTCAAACACTTCTCTGGATCGTAGTCTGGATTTCTATGTAGTCTGTGAGACTCCTTTCGTCATGAGCAGTGCACTCTAGGTTGTTGGCCTTCCTACAAGTGTAGGCCCCTCAATAGTAATTCACATACTTACTGCAGAAGTATTATTTGATTGTGGGTAGGCTTCCCACTGTGGTTTTTTCCTTTACCGATTTTTCCACATATAAATCTTGGTGTCATGTGGATGGTATTTATTCTATGATTATTGTTTATGATTAATTGGTTTAACTGTTATTCTCATATTTGGTTTAGGCATTATGGTATTAATGTTTTGGGTTCCGGTATTAAAGTTTTAATTGCTAAATGTTCTAGTAATCTATGACAACTAATTAACCCCCCCCCCCCCCCCTCTCAGTTGTCTTCTAGTTATTTGAACTATCTAGCAATTGGTATCAGAGCTTTGGTCCTCTCTACAAAAAGCTTAATTGCTTGAGGAAGATCCTATGGCGACTAACAGTTCAAGTTCATCTAGTTCATCGGGAGCTATCTTTCGGAGAGATATTCCTAGGCTTGGTGGAACAAATTACACAGTATGGAAGATTCGGATGGAGACTCATCTTTGATGTCTTGGAAAGGAGATTTGGGAGATCACACAGAATGGTGTTACAACTCATAATCCAGCATCTGGCAATCATCCTCTGGTGAAATTGGATAAGGAGCTTGAGAATGATTGTAGAGCAAGAGAAGCTCTCTTGTGTGAACTTTTTGATCAACAAATAATGGGATTAACTTATAAATCATCTGGAAAGGCTATATGGGATAAGTTGGAGACTCTTAATGAAGGTGACCCTACAGTGAAGATTGCTAAACTTGATGGTTACTAGATGAGATATAAAAACCTAAAGATGGAAGAAGATGAAAGGATTACTGCATTCATGGAAAGGGTAAATGAGATTGTTATGGGAATTCAATGTTGTGGTGGAACTCTGAGTGAAGATGAAATTATTTCTAAAGTTCTGAGAGCCCTACCACCAGCTTACAAAATGAAGGCTACGGCTATTAATAAGTTGAGAACAATGATTAATACATCTATCAATAGAGATACCTTGGTTGGGAAATTATCTACTTTTGAGCTTGAAGAATTTGGACCCTATGGAGCTGTGAAGACTGAACTTGCTTTTCATGCATCTGCATCAGCAATATTGGAAAGCTTTATATGAAAAGGAATTGGATGATATGAAGAAAGAAGAAGATTAGTTTGAGAAAATTGAAGCACTATTTTCTAGAAGAGTACCTAAAGGACCGGTAGGAAGTAAGTATGAAGGAAAAGAACCTTTTAAATGTTTCGCATGTAATAAAATTGGTCATTCTACATCTAGATGTCTTGAAAGGAATTGAAGATTTGAAAAAAGAGGTAAAATATCTTGTAAGCCTAACCTTGGATATCAGAACAAGTATAAGTACAGGAAAAATAGAAACAAATCATGCTATAGAGTGGATGAGGAAGGCATTATTGATTCTGATGATGAACCAGTAGAAGACTCTGCTAGTGGTTCCAACAATGGAAAGGAATGGGTGTTCTTGGTTATCAAGGAATATGTTCTAGCACTAGAAGAGAATGTACCTGAAGAGAAGGCACTTCCTGCTAAAATTGAAGAGAAGGATGAATGGGTAATTGACAGTGGTTGTTCACATCATATGACTGGAGATAAAGGGAAGTTTCTATCTTACAAGAATATGATGGCGGTCTAGTTAGATTTGAAGATGAAAAAGCATGTATGATCGAAGGAAAAGGAACTATATTACTGGATGGTAAGAACAATACTGACAATGTTTATTATGCTGAAGGTTTGAGGCATAGTCTTTTGAATGTAGGATAATTGGTAGATAAGGGATTTTAATTATAGTTCAAGAATGGAAAATGCAAAATCATTAACAGATCAGGTTTGGAGATTGCAACCAGTACGCAAACAAAAGGTAATATATTCCATTTGAATTCCGGTGAGAAGACATGTTTGATTGCACAAATTGATGAGACTTGGCTATGACATAAGAGGTTGTGTCATGTAAATTTAGTTCAACTAAAGCAGTTAGAGATATCCGTAATATTGTGAAGCCCTATAATTCGGTATGTAAAGAATGTCAAATGGGTAAACAGGTTAGAACCTCTTTTAGGAGTATACAAGATAAATCTAATGATGTTCTTGATCTTATTCATACTGATTTGTGTGGCCTTGCTAGAGTTAAAAGTTTTCAAGGTGATAGATATTTCATGCTAATCATTGATGATTATTCTAGAATGATGTGGGTTACTTTTCTAAGGGAAAAATCTTAAGCATTTGAAAAGTTTAAAATATTTAAGGCTAAAGTGGAAACTGGGATAGGATTGAAGATTAAATGTTTGAGGTCAGATCATGGTAGATAATTCACATCCTGTGAGTTTAATAACTTTTGTGAGAAGCATGGTATAAGGAGACAATTTTCTACTCCCTAGACACCTCGACGGAATGGAGTTGTGGAAAGAAAGAATAGAACTATCTTGGATGTTGCTAGAACAATGATGATGGAAGCTAGTCTACCTCATATCTACTGGAGAGAAGCAGTGAGCACATCGGTTTATACATTCAATAGAGTACATATCAAAGGAGAAACCAATAAGACACCTTATGAATGATGGTTTGGCAATACACCTACAATTAAGTATTTTAGAATCTTTGGTAGTAAATGTTATATCAGGAGAGATGATATCATTGGCAAATTTGATCCTAGATGTGATGAAGGCATATTTCTTGGTAATTCTAATGAAAGCAAGGCATATAGATGTTATAACAAGAGATAGTAGAGAATTATGGAGAGTGTTAATGTCAAGGTGGATGAGCTGAATAGAGGTCAAATCAAAGTTTATGAGAAGGAACCGGCGGTGGAAATGATTATATCTAAATTGGTAGCACCTTTACTGGAACAAAGTGTTGAACTAGTTACTCTGGCAGTATCAGAAAATTATATAGTAACTAAACAACCGCAAAGAGGAATAGAGAGTCAAAGGACTCCTAGGTATGTGAGATTGAATCATTCAGAAGATCAGATCATTGGGCATAAGAACAATGGAGTAATGACAAGAAGAAGAGTGGCAACTAATGAGGTATGTTTAATTTCACAAGTTGAACCAGTATCAGTAATTGAGGCATGTAAAGATGAATATTGGTTGAAAGCTATGGAAGAAAAATTAGATCAGATTGAGAAAAAAAACACGTGGACTTTGGTTCCCTGACCTAAAAATAAGAATGTTATTAGAACTAAATGGGTTTTTATTAATAAATTGAATGAGGATGGTCAAATTGTAAGGAATAAGGCTAGATTGGTTTGTAAAGGATATTCTCAGAAGGAAGGAATTGATTATGGTGAGACTTTTGCACCTGTGGCTAGGATTGAAGTTGTAAGATTATTTCTTTCCTATGTTGCCCATAAAAACTACAAGGTTTATCAGATGGATGTTAAGTGTGTACTTTTGAATGGGGATCTTGATGAGGAAGTTTATATTGAGCAACCTAATGGTTTTTCACTATCAGATGATACAAACATGGTTTGCAGGTTAGGGAAATCTTCATATGGATTGAAACAAGCACCTAGAGTTTGGTATGCAAGGTTGGATAAATATCTTTTGAAGCTTGGTTTTACTAAGGGTAATGCTGACAGTAATTTATATTATAAGATCATTGATGCTGATATACTGATTATTGAATTATTTGTTGATGACATTATTTTTGGAGGTGAAGGTAAGTTGTGCATGGAAATTTCTAAAAATATGGAGAAAGAATTTGAAATGTCTATGATTGGGAAAATGCAATTTTTCTTAGGTTTGCAGATTACTCAGACTGACAAAGATATTTTCATTTGACAAACTAAGTATGCTAGGGAATTGTTGAAGAAATTTGGTATGGGAGATTCTAAACTGGTAAGTACTCCTATGATTACAAATGAGAAATTGACAAGGAAAGATGTTTCTACAATGGCAAATCCTACAAGATACAAATCTTTGATTGGAAGTCTGCTTTATTTGACTCAGACTAGACCTGACATAATGAATGTTGTTTGTATTGCATCTAGATTTCAGAGTGATCCTAGAGAAAATAATGAGAGTACGGTGAAGAGGGTTTCTAGATATTTGCAAGGTACATAAAAATATGGTTTGTGGTACCCTGAGGATGATGACTTTACTTTATGTGCATATATAGATGCTAATTGGGGGGAGATATATATTTTATTCAAAGCTTTACAGAGATATCACTCACTGGGGGTGTTTGGTCTTTATTTTAGAACTTCATTTCTATATCTTTGAGTGGGAGATTGTTGGTTGTCTTCCATTGGGGAGACTTGTTTGGCATTTCTTGGTACTTAGATATTTTTCACATCTAGTGTTGTCATCAATGCCAAAGGGGGAGATTGTTGGCCATTTGGAGGAATTGATTATGTGTTGCAGTGATGTTTTATATTTGATGCCAACACTAGCTATTTGAATGCTTTAGTAGTACCCTTCTGGACCTGGTAGGTTGAGTAGTTTCTGGTTGGTTTGGATCCAGCATGATCCGGTACAGTTTGGTTATGGAATTGGTTTATTCATGATACTCATGTTCATATTTAGTAAGTTGGTTTTGGCCTGGTGATCAAATGCTATCCTGTTTGCTTGGAAGTTTGGCTTGTGGTTCCGGCGAGGGTTTCACCGGTAGAGCTTTTTATGAAGATTTTTTGATGATATGCATAAGTGGTGTTGGTGCATCTTCTGGTTGAGATTAAGGATGCTATTGCTGATCATTTTTGATACTTGGTGGATGGAGATCATTGCTTTAGCGTGTGGACCTATATTGGGTCACGGTTGATCTAGGTTATGGACCGGCTTAATGTAACGAGTGGATTGTACCTCTCGATGTGTTTTCAAGATGTCTTCTGTGTTGGATATTATTTGTTTGGTATAAGGCCAACATGTTTTGTAATTATGTAATTGGTTTTTATCTAGTGGCCGACCTGATTGTTTATGGTTGAGGGTTTGTGTATATATGATGTAAGATCTCATTGTAGATAATCATGGCATAGGATAAGGAATGAGATATGGATATGTAATGTGTGAATAATGTAATATCATTTAGGAAGAGGATTTGAATGATCATTGGAGATTGAATTGGGTTTATGTAAGAGGGTTTAGTCTTCCTATATAGAGCTTAACCAAAACTGTACTCAGGCATAGGAGATGTTATCTTTGCAGTTCAAACACTTCTCTGAATTGTAGTCTGGATTTCTATGTAGTCAGTGAGACTCCTTTTGTGATGAGGAGTGTGCTCTAGGTTGTTGGCCTTCTTGCAAGTGTAGGCCCCTCAATTGTAATTCACATACTTACTGTGGAAGTATTATCTGGTTGTGGGTAGGCTTCCCACCGTGGTTTTTCTCTTTACCGGGTTTTCCACGTATAAATCTTGGTGTCATGTGGAACGTATTTATTCTATTATTATTGTTTATTCTTAATTGGTTTAACTTCTATTTCTGTATTTGGATTAAGCATTTTTGTATTTGGTTTAAGCATTTCGGTATTAAAGTTTTAATTACTAAATATACTTGTAATCTATGACAACTGATTCACCCCCCCCCCCTCTTAGTTGTCTTCCGATTATTCGAACTGTCTAACATACATATAGATATACATATACATACGTACATGCATAGATATATGTGTGTGTGTGTATGCATGTATCAAATTATATATATATATATATATAATTTGTCTTCATTCATTAAAGCATGCAACACTTAAAATTGAATGTGATGTTTTATTCTATTCAACATTTATACAATTCTTCTTTCAAATTTATCGAGGACTTGACCTCATTATTTGAATATACTACACCTAAAAGATGAAATAAAATTTATTAATCATTAGATGTGGTAGTTAACCTAATTTAACATTCAACAATTATTTATCGCTTCCCTTAGATTCACTTAATACATGTCCTCCTCCAATAGGATGCATTGCACTCAAAATGTAATAGCTTGATTAATGTGTGTACATTTAGACACACATGAAGTATGATACATCAAAAATTAAATTTGACTATTGACTCAACATTTAATAGTCATATAACTCTAGTCTCGAATTTGTCTCAAATCCACCTTAAATTGAGCATTCAATATGTGTATACCTCTTGTCCAAAGTCGTTAAAATTTCTACCTAACTCTACTATTAAAATATATTATATAGAAATGTGAATATTAAGTTTTATTCAAAAACTAAATGTGACTAAGTAGACTCAATATCCAATATTAGTAACTCTAGTGTCAAATTTGTCTCATATAAATTTTATAGTCAATATTTGCATCTTTAGTCTCGAATTCACTAATTCGCCTAAAATTTATACCTAACTTCATTAAAAATATGATATATAGAGACTTGAATATTAAGATTTATTTAATTCAAGATTCAACATGTGTACATTTTTCTATCAAATACACTCATTCCCTAAATGATTAATGTTTCTAGTAGACAATATCAATCTCATTAATATTTTTTTGAGAATAATAAATTCATTTAATTATAATACTTACCATTTATATAAGTTTAAACTTTTAACATTTTTCCTAAAAAATTTAATGCAATTTTTCATTCTAATTTATATAAATTTAAAACATCTAGAATATATTTTTCTAAGAATTCTAACACAAATTTTTTTGTTAATAATTTCAATTATATACAATTCAACCCCATCCCAATTTAAAAATATTATAAACTAATTAATAATTATTATTTTTTAATGTATTTTGCATAACAATTTTATAAATTGTTCCACTTTTATTGAAAAATAAATAAAAAATTATAAATTGTTTTTGATTAATTAAAAACAGGTTTTAAGGGACCCGAAACCCATTTACATACGAAAGATATTTAGAAGAGAAACAAAACACAACGTCTGCAAAAGACCAACAAAAAAACCAGCAACAGAGAAAAGGATAGCAAGAGGCCAACAAGAAATTGACCCCAAGCCCAGCATAAAAAGAAAACTAGAAATTCTTCATGGTTTCTTCAACATTCTACACCAAGAGCATCATTACCTTGGCCACTTCCCTCAAGTCAGTATTTTCCTAAGCAATCTAACTTTCTTTCATCTTCATGTCCTTCTCCGCCGTAGTCTGCCTGGTTCTGCGCCTAGGCGTCTGGTGTCTTAGGCTGGAAGTAGGAGCATCTTCAATAACTACCAGGTTCTTCTCCTGGTTTTTCTTTTCTAGATGATTCACCAGCGCATCCATATTCTGGGAGGATGCTTTAAGAACCTGGAGGCTGTGGTTCATAAGGCTTTTCAAGGCTTTCTCATTTCGAGCCATCTAGGCATTGACATTGTCCTTATCCTCCTCCACCTGTTCCTTCATGATTTTAATGACATCCTCCAAATGTTTCAGGTCGCCTTTTATCAAGTCTTTCTCTAGCCATTCTTCCACTTCCATTTCCTCCTCTGCTTCACTGTTATCTGTCTCCTCGTGCTGTTTCCTAGAGTTAGACATATTGATCAGCTTATTGATCTTAACTTCTAGCTCCCTTTGTTTACCCTGCATGCTGGTGATGTTTTCAACCAGCCACTTCTGAAAAATTGAAGAATTCAAGGGTGCAATTGCGAGCGGTATCCAGAATGGTATCCATAGAATCCTTGCTCTGTTCGGTCTCCTCCACATTAGGGTTTTCACCTTCCTTAGGCTCCAGAGCCTCTTTCTCAGTTTCCGAGCCTCCGGGGTTGGGTTGACGATTCTCAGAATTTCCCCCTTCCTCTCCTTCCCCATAATTCTCCTCCTTGTTAAGCTGCATTTCAGAATTAGTTTCCTTATTCTTTCCCTCTTCTTCATCACAAAGCACATCCTTTTCAACCTGCACGGTTTCAACCTTCCTTTTTTTATGGGTAGGGGTGTTGGGCTCCTCAGTCGAATCAGAGTCTATGCATTTCTCATAAATCTGAGCATTGATGATTAAAGGATCATCCTTGGTAGCCCTAGTCTTATCCTTAATATGTTCATAAATCAGTAGAATGAGTCCCTAGTGCGCTAGAGGGTAGGAGCTGGGCTTTTTAACATGGTCGGTCAGGCTCTCATTTAGAGAGGAGGCTAAATAGAAGGGCAAAGATATTTTAGCCCCATGGCGGAAGTGGTTCAGGATGGTGAAATGATAGTTGTAAATTTTCGTAAACCTGCCATCCACAGTTAAATATTCCATTAAAGCCCTAAGAAATTTTTGCTAGAAAGGTTTTACCTGTTGAGGGGTGTAGTATGATATGTTGTCCTTCTTCGCCAGGTTTCCCTTCTCGTCCTCCATCTTCGAGAAATTTTTGAAGGCCTCAGTGGCATACTTTCTATCCCTATAGAATTTTGTCCCCTCCATCTTGAATCCTGTGACCTTCGAGATCAAATTTTCATTGATTTGCCAGATTTCCCCAAACAGGGTAGCCCTATTATTACTCCAGCTTTTGGCGAAACCATGAGACACAAAGTTTCTACTACCATGGAGCTTCTCCATATAATCAGTGAAATTGTGTCTGTGGAGCCTTCTCCACACCTTTCTTTCACTCTTCCAGTGCTCACAACCTGAAGGTTCATTCCTATTAAGGTTGCCTCCCATTCTACTTTCCAGGTAATGATATCCTCTACTACAAATCTCAGCCCACAGATAAAGCTCTGAGTTTCTGGTTTCCCCTTGTAAAGAGTCTTTCACAATTTTGAGATTGCTACTCATGTTCATACAAACCCGGCTATTATTACAATTACCTTTCGCACACATATGATCTTGGTTATGATGCCAAGAAACACTCATCATCTGGCAGTTCATCTGCCCCCCAAATCTATCATTGGTACTCATTCCCCAAAAATCACTCATGATATTAGCTTGATCCATTAAGGTGATCAAAGTATAATTGTTCCTTAATTTCCCACTTGATGTGATTTTCCCCTATGTATTTGACACCCTTCTCCAATTTGACCCCTTCATTGGTAGGGATATCTGCTACCTTGTTGCCCTCTCTAAATGTGTGGGTTATAATAATGCTAACATAGTTATTTAGAATATCTTTAGCATTTTTAATAATATTGGCAATATTCCAAGAAACAGAACTAATACCTTTAAGGGCTTGTATTATATTTAAAGAGTCCCCTTCGAGCCAGATTCTTTTAAATTTGAATTCCTAAGCTAACTGGAGGCTCTTTAGCATGGTCATAGCTTCAGCCACATGGTTATTTTGGGTTCCAAAAGGGGAAGCAAAAGCAGCAATACAAATTCCTTGAGCATTTCTGATAACTCCACCTCCACCAGCCTTTCCAGGGTTCCCTTTAGCAGCCCCATCAAAATTAACCTTTATCTAGTCATAATCAGGAAACCTCCAAACAATGTTATCTCTCTTCTTCTTGTTGTTCGATCTGTAGACCTTATGAATTAGGTTCCATTCAATAAGGATGTCTTTTTCCATGTCATTCATATCAATAATAGCCCATTGTTGATTATTCTTGTGAGGGATGTTGATGTTCTTCTTTATAGCCCTGCATATTTTTTCAAAGACTACCTGAGTATTACACTTATCTTCCCTAAATATCCTGTTATTCCTTTCTTTCCAAATGCCCCAGCATATCATGGGGAGGGTCAAAGACCACAAGTTCTTGATAATTTGACATTTGGTAGGAAAATTCCATTGCCAGATGATATCCTTAATGCTTTTGTTCATGACCTAGTTAATTTTCCATTTTTCCCACATTTTGCACCAAATTTCCCTTGTGAAGGAACAATGAAAAAATAGGTGATCAACTGATTCCCCCTCCTTCTGATAGAGCTCACATCTATTAGGGAATTTGAAGCCCCTTTGGATTAAATTATCAAGAGTAAGGGTGCTATTATGAGAAGCAAGCCAAAAGAAAATGTTGACTTTAGGGATCAGGATGTTGTTCCAGACTTTGCTCCAGATGGGATTGCTGGTTTGAGAGAAAATGTTTTTATAGGCAGAAGCAACTATGAATTCACCTTTAGGATCACTTTTCTAGAGGAAGACATCATCATGGTTTTTATTAGGGGAAAAGGACAGCAACTCTTTCTGGAGAGAGGAAAATCCAAAATGGATGTCCTCAAGTTTAACCCACTTATTCTCCTTCCAATAGTCACATACCATCAGCCCAAACCTCCTTTTACATTCTTCAATAGTTTGACTATTGTTTTGATCATATAGGGCTTCATTCTTCATCCAGGGGTCTTCCCAAAATCTTATTCTGTCACCTTTTCCAAGGACCCATCCAGCTCCAGCTTTTGCAACTTTTATGGATTTGGTAATACTATTCCAGATGAAGGATCCAACCGGGATATCTCCAAAATTGAGGATTCCTTAGATAGTCTAATTCTTAATGTATTTGTCAAACCAAATTTGGTTCCAGTCTTTCTTAGTGTCATAGGCTCTCCATAACTACTTGGCAAGAAGAGCTTTGTTAAAAAAATTTATAATTTTAATCCCCAACCCTCCTTTGTTCTTTGGTCTACACACCTTGTCCCAGGCAATCAAAGGTATTCTCTTCTTTTCTTCCACACCTGACCATAAGAATCTCTTCTGAATTCTTTCAATAGCTTCAGCAATTTTAGCCGGAATACCAAACAGACTGAGGGCATAAATAGGGAGATTTTGAAGGGTAGCTTGGAGGAGCTGCATTTTCCTAGCCTGAGATAACATTGAACCTTTCCATCCTACAAGTTTCTTATTAATTTTATCAATGATCATATTCCAGAAGGAATTTGGGGGTGCCAGCCCTAAAGGAAGACCCGGATAGGTGGAAGGCAGCAATTCCACTTTGCATCCAATAATATTGGCAATTTTATGTTGTCTTATGACTGGAGTATTGAGGAAGTACATAGCCGATTTGTCCCAATTAACTTGCTAACCAGTTGCCAAAGCATAGGAGTTGAGAGTTGTTTTGAAGGCATCAGCCTCCTTGACTAAAGAATATCCCATGAGGATAGTGTCATCAACAAACTGTTGATGAGTGAAAAAAAAATTGGCAGAGGAAGGTTGAAGACCTTTGATAGTTTTGCTTTGTTTCAACTTATGAATCAATCTGCTCATACTTTCAGCCAAAATGGTAAAAAGGATAGGAGATATGGGATCTCCTTGTCTTAGCCCTCTAGAAGTTTTAAAAAAATTTGTTGGAGATTCATTAACCAAAATGGAGAACATAGGAGTAGTGATTAGTTCTCTGATTATTTTGATAATCTTATTATCAAAACCAAAAGCCCCCATGATCTTAAATAGAACATCCCATTCACCTCTATCATAAGCCTTTGCCAAATCTAGCTTTATCAAGAAACCTTCTTTCTTTGCCGCACTAAGGGAATGAATTTTCTCATGAACAAGAATGATTGAGTCTAGAATCTGCCTACCAGGAACAAAGCCTTTTTGCTCTTCAGATATGATGAAGGGAAGCACCGCCAAAATTCTAGTAGTCAAGACTTTGGATATAATTTTGTAGAAAGAGTTGCATAAGCTAATTGGCCTAAATTTGCCCATAGAATCTGCCCCAGCAACTTTGGGGATTAAGGCTATAAAAGTGGAATTCAATTCCTTAAGGATTCTTCTGGATCCAAAAAATTCTTTGACCGCATTAACCGTATCCTCCCCCACAATATTCCAGAATTCTTGAAAGAAGAACATAGGGAAGCCATCATGGCCCGGAGCTTTATCCCCTTGATAAGAGAAGACAACTTTTTTGATTTCTTCAGCAGATGGGATGGCAGTAAGGGCCTTATTCTGAATAGGGTTTATGATCTTAGGAATATTATTAACCAAATTGAGTTGATGGGTCTAATCAAGGTCCTCGGTACTAGATAGGAGCTGCTTGAAGAATCTAACAGCTTCATCCCTAATTTCATCCTTATTACAATGTTGAAATTATTACAATGTAAATTTTAATCATATATAATTATAATGGTGAAAATTATATATTTTGTTTATTTTAATTTATTTTTTGTATATAGTTTAATTAGGTTGCTCTATGTAATGACTAGTGTATGAATGATATGTTCTAGTGTAAATATTGATAAATTAATTAACTCTCATTTGATTCCACTTACTCAATAATGGCATATCACACCTAAATTTTTTATTAATTCATTCACTCTTTTAGTGGACGTTTGAGTGCAAAACTAGCTTGATTAAATTTAATAAGTATATAAATGATCCAAAGGCTTGCTTATTCAAATTTATTTATAGACTCTTATTAATTCCCTATATTGAATCATCAAATCTCAATTTAAGTGAAATTCATTTACTTGTGTGGTAAGGTTTTGTATTTGAGGATACCCAAATTCCAGTTTACACATCATGATATCTTAGAATTTGAAAAGACATGTCTACACTCAAGCATTAGCATTATGGGTATCAATGTGCATTAGTTTATTATCTTCAACAACTTTCCAAAGCCATTGAAGTGCTAACAAGCATAGCATGTTCTTAAATGATAACTATCAACACTACTACTTTTTTAAACATGATATGTAAATATCAACATGAATAGGTTATAAACATCATAAACAATTAAGTTCAGATTCTCAATCCACAATTCAAATTTAATTCTATATATAGAACTTAGATTTATAAGTGAATAGATTAATTTCATAAACACATGGGTTAACCTACAATTACAAAAGTAAACCCAATCATTAAATAATTTATATAATTACTAAACAAGCCATAGTATCCAATCTTTTGAAATTTAATTTTTAAGTTTATATACAACAATGAAATCTGATTCTTCTTCATCAACACTTAAATACACAATTACTTCAATATACTTTTTGAGAGAGGGCGAGACCTACGAACATGATAGATAGCAAGGGTATGAAGCCTACAAGCACACCAACCCACTGAGGACCTTAATAGAGTAGCTTTTTCCACCCACGTCCTATTAACCACCCCTTTTAATCTAAAGCAAGGACCTTCACAGAGTAATTTTTTCCACCCATGTCCTATTAACCACCCCTTTTTATCTAGAGCGAGGACCTCCATAGAGTAATCCACCCAGGTCCTATTAACCACCCCTTTTAATCTAGCTTTTACATGATGTTGCCATTGACATCATATTTCCAATTTCTAAAGTCTAAGAATCTTATTATAAATTTGATGCTCATCTTTGTTATTATGTTGAGGGAATTCTTTTATTTGAAATGGATGAGCTAGGAGGAATTTATCTACATCTATGCTTGTCTTCGTACATAGGCAAGACAAACGAATGGATCTTGTATATCCATCATTTTTTGCCCTTTTCTATTTTTTCCACCATTTAGTATCACAATTGTTATCAAGAAATGGTTTGCAATAACTCACTCATTTCCTTCTTTCAACATGAAAGAAAAACAATTTCAGAATTGGAGTACAATGTGACGTCATCTCCAACTCTAGCACCTTCCTTGCGCACCAATGGGACACACTAACTATATTAAAAAGCATCCAATCCAAAACCAGCTTAACAAAAACAAGATAATTATTGTTACTAATATATTTATTAATTACCATTCAAAAAATTAAACCACCTTTCATGAAATGTAGTAGTTTCATTTATTATACTATGAATGTTTTATTTTAATTAAACGATGAAAGGTGTATGTACACATTGCTATGGGATATGGGTAGGAGTATTTCGAGATATTTCATCACTTAGAAACTTGAAACTTTTGTAATTTTTAATTTTTTTATAATATATATTTAGATAATAAGTATAACATATAAATAGGTGGAATAAGAAAATGGTGATTGAAGGTGGCGATTTTGGCAGAGGCAGCGGCAACAGCTGACTTCTAACCGGGTAGCATATTGTAGTGGCTCCAATCAACGACAAGGGGGGTCAGGGGAAGATCAGGTCATGGAGCGATGAAGATGACGAAGCCTTTCCAATCAAAGAAATGAGGAACCGCACTACCAACAAGCGACCATCTCTTAAATCATCAACATGGAAAGATCAAACCCCAGGACGGCCATGCAAGGTGGATGCACCTAATCCTATGTTGAGAGGAAGTAGAGATCCTTGATCTCAGAAGAAATCAGTTGCTAGTCACCCCTACACAAATAGTAATCTCGGGCCAATAAACTCACGATCATGGAAGAAGAATGGTTGTTCATAGAGAAATGATGGTTGGTTTCTTAATGTGAAGCTTCTAGCTTCTTATTTGGCGAGCAATTGGAAGTCAATTTTAAATCTTAATCCCTCTGAATTGGAGACGGGAAAATTTAATATCCCTAATTGTCATAAGCAAGGTTTCAACCCTCCCCTGGGTAATAGCCCTTATAAGTTTCGGAATGGGTGGTTTAGGAAAGACAAAACCTAGCGAGCCGATCGTGCAAAGGCCTGGCGGTCCACTGCCCCAGCCCGAAACTAGTGATCTAATCTGGATTGAGTTGGGAAAAATGAACCCTGGCGAAGATACTAACCAGCGGTTTATCCAGACATCCACAAACTAGTAAGGAAAATCTCGAGACCCACTATTATTTTGGATGATAACAAGATCAATTTGGCTAGGTCAAATCTTCAAGATTTTTGTTTTTTTACTAAATGGGGTGGTGGCAAATGTTTAAGGGGAAATTTTGAGAAATGGTGTAGATCGCAATTTGGGGATAACATTAACTTTAATGTCCTTTCGAATGATTATTATCTGATTGAGTTTATGAAAAATGAGGACATGTTTAAAGCTAAAAATAAAGGTCCTTATACTTTGGACAGGATTGGGGTGCATATCATTGACTGGAAACCAAATTTTAATCCCCAATTCCATACCTTACCGAGAAACACAGTCTGGTTAAGGTTCTAAAATTGCCCATCGAACTATAGGCACATTGAGATTATTAAAGATATCTACAAAGAGCTTGTCACCTTTGTATATGTGGATGATATTTTGGAGGATAGGGTTTGGGGTAGCTTTATTAGGATATGCATCAATACCGCCCAAATTTCCAATATCCCAGAAGAAGTCAAAATTATTGGTGTCGGCAAGGTTTGGATTCAAAGGATTGATAGAGAAGATCATTTGCACCTTTTCCCCAAATGCTTCTCAAGGGAGCACATAGGTCTTGATTGTGAATTTTTGGCCTCTATCCTTAAAAGTTGTGCTTGTGTGCAAACTAAGTCGACTGACATGAAGTTATATAAGGAAAATATAGAAAAATGGGAAACACATGATGTAGAACAATCCTCGGCGGCCAGTATGAAGGTGGTGGAAAACAATAATCCTATTGTTAATTCTCCTCTTGTTGTGACTAGCCATCAACAAATCCTTACTGACAACATTGAGAGTGATCAAGCTCTACAAAATCTCTTGGAAGATGCTAAATCCCTTCAAAAGGATATTGCAACAAAGCTTGCAGCTTCTCTTTCCTCAGTACCCAATAAGGCTAGTGATTCTAGTGTGATGGAGGATAAGATTATTCCCCCTTTGCCAGTTGATCCAATCCCCTCTGATGATTTGGGCAAGAAAGGATTCACCATTGACTTGGAAGAAGGCGAAATTGATTCCTCTGCCTTGGAATGGGAAGAATATTTTGAACATGTTGCCAACCTAATAATGGATAATACTGCAAAAGGTTTTGGGAATTCTGAGTCACATATTATTGCACCAAATTTCAATCCAAAGGGCAAAAGGGGGTGCAAATCAAGGAAAACAATGCTGAAAATCCCAAGTGCGGCTAGTGGGTAGTCCAAACTTAATTTAGGGAAGGGTAACTCCCTTCCCTAGGAGCCATGAGACTACTATGCTGGAATGTCAAGGGCCTTAATGCCCCTGACAAATGGCACTTAATTAAGCACCAGATTGATGAGACTAAGGGAGATATTTAGGTATTGTAGGAGACTAAATGGAGTCAGTCTGAGATTAAAAAAATGAAAGCATGGAAACAATGGAAAGGTCTATTGAGGAAATCTAAGGGGGCCTCTAGTGGCATGGGAATAATCTGGAAACCTTTGAATGTTCATGTCACTCTCCTTGAAGAAGATAAATATTGGCAGCATTGTCTGGTAACTAGTTTATGCAAAAATGAGAGTTTCAACCTATTTAATGTCTATGGACCTTCTGCTACTAATGACAAACGAGAACTTTGGGCACTCCTATCAGACAGATTCTAAAATATTTCTATGGGCAGTTGTGTGTTTGCAGATGACTTCAATGCTATCTTGGCAAATAATGAAAAGAAGGGTGGTATTCAGAGGATTGGTATGGCTCAGAAAGATTTCCAGTATATTGTTGATAAGAATCGATTATTGGATGTTGCCTCGAAGAATGGGACCTTTACATGGACAAATAGGCGTACTGGTTTCACTAAAATTGCAGAATATCTAGACCAGTTTCTGGTAGCTGGTGATTGGCTAGCACAAAATCTTATACTTGAATCATCTATTCTACCCCTTGTAGGATCGAATCATTTCCCTATTTGCCTAAATGTGTCTTTAGGACAATCTAAGGGTGGCAATCCTTTTTTATTTGAGTTGATGTGGCTCAAAGTGTTGGACCTACATGATCTGATAGCAACATGGTGGAATGAGTTGATCCTCATAAACAACTCAAGGTTGTTCAAGCTAAATAAGAAGCTCAAGCATATTAAGATCAAAATCAAAGAGTGGAATTTAAGTCAGTTCCAAAACATCCATAAGGAGAAACTCAAGATTATGGCAAAGCTAGAGAATTTAACCAATTCTGTTATAAAGTCAGGCATGAATGATAAAGTTTTCAGAAGGGAGATCTCTCTCAAGTCTAATCTAAATGAAATTCTCCGGTGTGAGAAAATTCACTAGAGGCAAAAACATAGGGAACTTTGGCTCAAGGATGGGGATAGAAATACCAAGTTCTTCCATAGATCGGTTATTGCCAACCATAGCACGACCAGAATATTGGAGGTTGTGAGACCGAATGACCTAGTATTGTCAGAGATTATGAGGATATTTCCCGGGAAGCAGTAAGACATTTTGAATCTCTTATGAATTGCAATCGCCAGAGTGTTCAAGAAGCAAGAAACAAAATTCTAGACTCAATCCCCTCTATAATTACTGAAAGTCACAATAAAGAGCTCTTCAAACCCATTGACTTAGAATAAGTCGGGAAAGTTACCTTCCAGTTTAATCTTGATAAGACTCCAGGCCCTAATGGTTTTCCTGTGGCCTTCTTTCATCATTTTTGGGACATTATTGCCTAGGATTTGCACCTAGTGGTAGAAGAATCCAGTAAAAGAATGACTATGCTAGGAGCCATCAATCACACCTTTTTAGCTTTAGTACCGATAAAGAAGAACCCTCAGCAAATGGATGGTTTCAGACCAATTTCTTTATGCAATTCAGTATACAAAATAATAACAAAGATCATTGCTAATAGACTGAAACCTCTTCTAAAATATATTATTTTAAGTGAGCAAAGTGACTTTTCCCCTGGTCACTCTATTGTTGAATGCATCATTACCACCCATGAAACCCTCCACACTACAAGGAAAACTAAAGCCTCCTGTATGATATTAAAGCTGGATATCATGAAAGCCTATGATATGGTGGATGGGGAATTTCTTGTAGAAGTATTGAGGAAATTTGGCTTCTATAATGAATGGATTGCTTGGGTCAAGAATTGTCTATCAACCCCTAAATTCTCAGTCTTGGTTAACGGTTCATCTCATGGTTTCTTCCCTTCAAAGAGAGGTATTCGTCAAGGGGATCCTATGTTGCCATTTTTGTTTATAATTATGGCTGAAGCCTTAGGTCCATTGATTAAATCTCTTCACCATGATGGTCGCTGGCTAGGAGTCAATGTAGCTACAGGAGTTGAACATTCAACCCACTTGCAATTTGTTGATGATACTATTCTCTTTGGAGCCTCTGGTAGAAGGGAGGCAAGGACTATATATACATGTCTGGATGACTATTGCAAGGCATCAGGGAAAAAAATCAATTGGAACAAGTCAGAAGTTTTCTTTATCAACACGTTCTCAAATATGCAAGGTATCCTATCAAGGATCCTCAATTTAAGAGTGGCAAACTTTCCAGGTAAATTTCTTAGGACTCCTCTTTTTAGTGGTTGTAATAAGATTTGCTATTGGTCAAATCTTATTGAGAAATGCAAAGCTAGGCTTGAAAATTGGAAAGGAAAGTGGCTATCATTTGTTGGTAAGCTTACTATGATAAAATCAGTCCTCTTTGCCATACTGGTTTTCTCCATGGCCTATATGAAGTTACTGATTGCCATAGAAGAGGAGTTAATTTCCATAATGATAAATTTCCTTTGGAATGGATTGGATGACAAAGGGAAATTTCCCCTGATTCCCTAGAAAAAAAAAAGTCAAACTAAAAAATGTTGGGGGTGCTGGTATTTGACATATTTCTATTTTGAATCTGGCTATGGGAGCTAAATTGGTGTGGGAAATTTGTAGACACGGTAATCAGAAGTGGGAACGAATCCTAAAACACAAATATCTAGATTCACTTGAGCCTAAAAGGATTCTCACAGTTATCAACCCTCCCAGGGGCTCGACCATTTGGAATTTTATTCTGGAATGCAGAGAAACCATAAGCGATCAGGTCACTTGGGATGTCAAAAATGGGAGGAATGCATCCTTCTAGCTGGATTCTTGGAGTGGGGAAGAAGCCTTCTGTCATAACCCCACCCTCCAATCTATAATGAGAGAAACATGCCAGCTCTGGGGACACAAGGTCTGTGATTATGGTCATTCAATTAAGGAGAAAGGTATTGACAAATGGGTGTGGAACTCTCTAGACCCCTTGGTCTTATCCCAAAATCGGAAAGAACTTTTTGCTGATATTCTAAAGAAAGGAATCATTCATCCATCCCCAGATGAGGACATCATTAGATGGTGTGGCTCTTATGATGGTAAGTATAAGGTATGTTTTGGCTATAAATTGAAAGAAGCTACAGTAGACAAGAAGGATTGGCCAGTTAGTCTGTTCTGGCACAGACATCTACTTCCTAAAGCAGATTCCTTTACTTGGCTGGCTTTTCAAAGGAAAATCTTAACCAGTGAAAGACTCCTTCATCTGGGTATTAATGGACCTAGTAGATGTGTATTATGTTGTAATCATGAGGAAACAAATGATCACCTTTTGCTTCACTAAAAATTCTCCAACAACTGTTGGTGGCATTTTATGGGAAAACTAAATCTGGTATGCCCTTTTCCGAAAGGCTTGGATGATTGGTTTCTACTATGGCCTAAATCAAAATATAGGGCATTATTTGGGGAGCTATTTGTTATCCTACCCTCACTAATGATTTGAGAAATTTGGAAAGAAAGGAATCAAAGAATTTTCCAGGATAAATAGATGGGCCAGTTAGCCCTCTACGGGAAAAAGAATCTATACACTGACTGGGATTGGAAGTTAAAGCTTGCATTCCCAAATTTGATCATCCCCTCGCTTTTCAGAAATAGCAATCCTAAAATACCGACTAATCCAAGGTTGGATGTTAAATGGGTAGTCCCAAAACCAGGGTGGCATAAGATTAACTTTGATGGTGCCTCTACAGGGATTCCAGGGTGGAGTGGAATTGGTTGTATTATTAGAGATTCTGAAGACATCTGTATTAAGGAAATTTCCAAAGACATTGGTTTGGCCACTAACAATGAGGCTGAATTCTGAGCGACATTAAGAGGTTTGCAATTAGGGTCTGAGTTGGGGTTAAAAAGAATCCATTTGGAGGGTGATTCATTAAATGTTGTCAATGTTGTTCGTAGTAACCATACCCCCAGTTGGCATCTCAACTTATGGCTTCTACCTATAGTAGGGTTTCTTGAGTCCTTTGAAATTTTTTGGATTAGCCATATCTATAGAGAAGGCAACAAGGATGCAAACCGACTATCTAAGATGGCAATTGCAGATGGAGGCCTTGATCTGGGTATTCAGCTAAGGCATAGATAAATTTTGATTATAGTGATTATTATGGTTTAATGTTCTAGTCCTTGGCAAATGAATGAACCGCTTTGGTTCCCCGATGTCTCAGTTTCTACCGGTCGGTAGTTCATATCAAGGGATGAACTCTTACCGGTGATTGTGGTATTCTAGCTCCTACCGGTAGGGGTATCCATCCCGACTGCTTGGTCTCTTCCAGTTGGCATTACCGTCATTTACATAGGCTCTTGCACTTGTCCCCAACTGGTATTTACTACGTTTTGGTATAGTTTCTCATCAAGGGTACTACAGTCCCATTGCAGTTGCTGCTAGAACGATAATCTAGCAAAATTTCTGATAAGCGGTTGCAATCGTTCCTCTCCTCAGATATCCTGTTCGGATTGAGGCACAACTTTATTTGATTATGGTGATTAATATGACTTGAGTGATGCAACCGACCTTTTTCTAAGCATGAAATGTTTGTCCCCCCAATGTATTGGCCCCTACTGGTTGGCAGCACTTACCGGGAGACGTACTGGTATTCTTTATGGTTTTGGTAATATGATCTTACCGGGGTCACTAACTCCAGCTCCGGTCTAGTTGCCGTCAGACGATAATCTATTTTCATCATTACTATTAGATATGATAAATTTGGACGGCAGCTGACATCAAAGAGGCAATTAATTGCGATTAAAGATTGCATGCTTAAGGTGTGCCTTGTTTGTGCGAAATAATTTGGCTTGATTAGCTATGTCCTCGAGCTCCTCAACCTTTATGAGCTGTCGAGATAAATAAAGGAAGACCTGCATATTTTTAACATATCAAACTCTTCCTCTTTCTTGCTCTATTGTTTCATAATGGAAACACTGATTTTGCTGGAGGCAGCTTGTCATCAGATGGCATTCCTAGGCAAAATCTCTGATAAGTGCCTGCAATCGATTCTTTCCTCAAACCACCCTTTGATTTTGCACTGTGTTAAAAGAATTTTGGGGAAGGAATTCCTTAATGCATACCACAGATATATAGCCAATGAAGACATCCCGACTTTCTTCCTAGCTATGCTGTTCTATATGAGGATTAGCAAACAAAAGGCGAAGCTTCTCACCCAAATGGTGTTCGAGCACCGCTTTCTTGGGGAAATTGACGCAGTTTTGGACAATGTTGATGACAATCTCAAATTTCCCTTCCCCCAAAATTATTATATGAGTTTGGGAAATGGTGTGGATGTGCGGAAAAAGGTGATTGTAAACTCTCTTGACTTCAACACCTTGGAGGTCGCCTGGCCTATTATTAACAGAAATATTGAGTTCCTCTACAAGATTGTCAGTATACTGCCAGGCTTCACGGTTGTTGGGAGAAGCACCTTTATCCAGGAGGAAGGGCTTTCGGGTAGAGAAGACATTGCCATTATGGCGAACGATGACATAGTTGAAGGCAACTCTTGGGGTCTTGGTCACGGTGAAGAGTGGATTCTAGATGATATCCGCCACCCCTAGGAAAAAGCAGAAGCATTGGCTTATGTTGCTTGCGGGAATGACTGCCCAATAATTTTGGATGCAACCACTGCTCCTGCTCCCGGTGACGAGGACCCAGTCTCAAGCGATGAAGAATCCTGAATGTATCAACCTCCTCGGCCCCGTGCTATGATCCTCTTTGGTTTTCCATATCTCATTTTCTTGCATTTTTTAGATAATTGTAGGCTTTTGGTTTCAACCAACATTTTGTTCTCCTCTGGTTGTTTCTTTTCTAGCTTTAGGATCTTTGCCATCTTGGCTGGCCTTTTTGTTCACTGTTGGAGCAATGGTAGGGGGTTTTCTTCCTGGTTCTTTCCCTCTACGACTCTTTCTGAACCAGGTATGTATTTCTCAATTTTGATTAATACAAGGGTGCTGCCTCTCTGCAACTATTAATCTATTAAAAAAAAAATTATAACATATAAATAATTATTAATTATATGTTTAGAACTTTTTAAATAGTTTTTTGAAAATGTTAATAATTAAATAATAAATATGATTTAAATAGTTATTAATTATATATTTAGAACTTAGAAAAAAAAAAATTAATTTTACAAATTTTAATAAGTATATATTAATAATAATATTAATATTAATATTTTGATTTTTGGTTTAATTATTTTTTAACTTGATATGTTTTTTTTCATATCATTATCGATTTTTTGATCTTAAGGATGTTATATAAATTGAGTAAGGAGGGTGTAGAATTTGAATTAGAATAAGTTGGGGTTCCTTTAAAGCATATTTGTTTAAATAGGCAAATCTTGAGAGAAGTGATAACATTACCATAGATATAATATTAAATCTTGAGATAACTTCAAGGTGTGGAAAAATTAAAGATGGAGTAATGATACTAATATGAATTTGAGTCATGGTTATTTTCTTTAATTCTTCGTTTGTTATGGAAGAGGACCCAATAAACATCCACCCTAACTTTGCACCCCTCAAGCTCTTAAATTTTAAGTCAATTTTTTTTCCAAAACATTAGTATGTCTTTGAAGGTAAATCAAGATCACACAACTATTGTTTGAGGTTCTCAACGTCAATAATGTAGGCACATCAATTAAGCCTTTTGTTGATTTGTTTGAAAATGCCTAAAACGGTTAGTTGGATAAATGTACATCAAGTCATGTGGTACTAATCATTTGAAATGTGTTATTATATGATTAGTCATGTCATGCCAACAATACAAGGATAACACATCTCCCTAGGGAGTTATGTTCATTGTAGCATGTCATTTGATTAAGGATATGACAACAAAAAGAGAGATAGCTCTCTCTCTCTCTCTCTCTCTCTCTCTCTCTCTCTCTCTCTCTCTCTCTCTATATATATATATATATATATATATATATATATCTATCTCCATCTCTATCTCTATCTCTATCTGTATCTCTATCTCTATCTCTCTCCCCTATCTTTATCTCCTTACCTCTTCATTCATCTTTCTCTCTTCCCTTGACTCTTTCCCACTATAACTATCTATCTCTGCCTCTCCCTCTCTGTCTCCATATATTTCTATATCACTCGCTTACACACACATTCCTTCTATCTCTCCCTTTCCCTATCTATCTCCATATATTTCTACATCACCCCCTCATACACATTCCATATTTCCCCCTCCTTATATCTATCTATATATCTGTCTCAATCACAAGTGCACACGTGATTCCTGATTTCTACCTCCCTATATCACCCTTTATCTGTACATCTCCATCTCTCCCTCTCCCTCTCTACATACTAATCTATATTTTCTCTTCTTCTTCCTCTCTCCCTTTCTCTCTACCCATCTCTCTCCCTCTACAGTCTACATCTCTCTATTTCTATCCCTCTTCCTCTCTCCCTATATTTTAGTCTCTACCTCTATCTTCCTCACTCACCCTCTATCTCTAGACATGTGTACCTCTATGTATTCATCCATTTTATCTTCCTCTTCCTCTTCGTATACCTTTACATATATAACCCCCTCTCACCACACCCCACCCATCTTCATCTCCATCAACATATTTATATCTTCCTCTCTATCTCCTTAACCCTCTCTCTCTCTTACTTATCTAAACATAACATGAGCTTGATTACCCTCGTAATTTAGAAGTTTTATCTTAGACATAATGTATGCAACTAATAGACAAAAAATTCCCCTAATTGAAATTACATGACATAATGTATGCAACTAATAGACAAAAAATTCTCCTAATTGAAATTACATACCTCTTCGACGTACCTATTGCACACATAAATGCAATTGCTAGTCTATAAGTTATATTTTAAGGCAACTGCATCCGGCTTTTTCCCAATACGTCAAAAGTGACAACGTGGCATGAGAATGACTCTTTATCTCACGTGTGATTGCATGAAAAATCCGTGCCAAAAATGACGGCTTTTACTCTCCGGCATTTTACAATGATAAGTACAGTTTTCTATAGGACACGTGGCTCAAAGAACATAGCTTATAAAGAAGGTGGCGTTATCAATCACGTGAAATTGAAAGCGACGTGATCGTATTGTAATGCGCTACAGCTTATCAGCTTTGAAAATATCAGCAACTAACATCATTCAATCCAATCATATGCGTACAACTTTGACTTTTTACAAATTTTGGTTCAATTTTCAACTTCTCTATTGACAAATGGAGGATTTCACCGATACCCTACCAAAAATTTGGTGGCTGTAATTTTCACTACTTGTGGAATTCACCTTCAACTTTGTATGTTTGTTATAATAATTAGTTTTTCAATTGTATTTGATCAGTGGATTATAATGTGATGAATATTCATGCAACTAAATTCAAAGAAATTTAGTTTATTCAAGTACTTAAGTATTGTTTTTAATCTACATATAGAATCTAGTCATTTAAAGTTGTTTGGGATTATTCTTATTTCATATACGAGAAATCTAATATATTAAAGTTAGAGAAGAGTATTAGTTATGTTCCAATGACTATTCTCTTCTTGCACATTCAACCCCCTAATTACTAACTTTAAAGAAACCAAAAAAAACTAAAAGGCTTATTAATAAATTTCACATGTACTAATAGTCGTCCATTTTTTAGCATTTTTGGACTATAATTAGCCCATTTTTGCAACATTATTATTACCTATAGTGCACAACTATTGGGACTTTTGTGCATAAGCATTGGCAATTTTAAGTGCACAGTTATTGGGGCATCTTTAAGAAGGTATGAGGCGACATTTTTAAATGTATATTTTTTTACCCTTGCACACATAAGGGATCCTACAATGTGCATCATTACTACCTAGAAGCCAGAAAAATAGCTATAAGCAGGTAAGTCTCATGTGGAGAAGAGAAAAACAAATCATCAAAATCTTATGTACCATTTAGAATCGATGGGTGTGTGAAGTTATTTATAACGACTATTGGTATGCTTCCCCTATACATTTAAATTAAAAATGATTTTTGGGTTATGTTATCACAAGTGAATTATAATGTGATGAGCATTTATGCATCTAAATTAAAAATATATATATAGTTTATTCAAGTATTTAGGGGTTGTTCCTTATCTACACATGGAATCTATTAAAGTTGTTTGGGGAGTGTTCTTACCTCACATATGAGAAATCTATTCTTTTAAAGTCACTTAAGGAATCTTGTCCTTGGTCCATATATTGAGAATCTATCGTATTAAATTTATTTAGGGATTGTTCAACTTACACATATCTAGAATATTTGGACCTCATTGGATAGAGTAATAAAAAATATATTAGATGTATCTCAACTAATTAAACTATATTTTTTGGTATAACCATAAATTTAGAATTTCACTTTCACATGAAATATTGTATACCAATAAGAAAATATTAGAATAGATTGGATATTTCTTACTCACAACTTAAATAAAAAAATGTTACTATAATATATGTTATAATAATATCATTTTTTTTTGTTTAATGATAGTGATGAGGCAATATAAATAATCTTCCTAAATAATACTTAGCTACAAATAAATATAATTATCTATTCTTATTTTTTTATTTTTTAGGTTATAAATTTATTTATTTTAAATCCCCTTTTTAAAAACCTTAAAAAAATATTATGAATCTTAAAATTACTCCTAGAAAAATTTGTTGTTTACCTTAAAAGATTATTATAGTAAATGATATTTTATCTATACTCATTCTAATCTATTGAAACATAATTTGGGTAAGCATTCTATCTTGCTTTTATATAGGACATACAAACTGCATGCTTCTTGTCTATTGATTTTTGTTTTCACAAAATATATATATACATATATACACATATACATGTATTCACATATACATATGCATATACATATAATGATTGTTTGATAGGTTTTACACTTTGCAATTTAATCAAAAATAGATTTTAGAAAGAGTACATAATATAAGAATATAATATATATAAATATTTATTTTACAAAAGAATAAATTTCAAGAAAAATTTCTAATAAGAGTTATGTAACACCCCGCTAAGGAACCCCAAAGGAATTAACAATTAACATACAAAATAACATAGCAATTTTTTTTACAAAAAATATGATACATAATATCATCTAACACATTATAATTATAACAACTAATATGCACAAGTAGAAGATAAACATACATCTCTCAACAATTCCCTTTATGGGTTCCCTAACATTGCTACTATGCAACGTATCCAAACATGAACTAGAATGTTTGAAACAATAATGAAATAACTATAATATTTCATAACATAAAAAACATATAGCATCTATGTCTAGGTTCATTAAGCACCACACCCAAATGTTCCTATGATAACCTTTCAACGTGAAATAAGACAGGACATACCATCACATATTGGTAGTTGGTACCAACACCAATCCACCTAAACTATTCCACCATTACATTGAATAATAGTTACATCAATCTAAATTACATCAACCTCCTCAGGGAGTGTCCAAGAATCAATAACAATACAGTTACAATGCTTCTCAAAGATACATAGCATATATACTTATTACAATTACTGAATTACTTGCAACTGAATGATAAAGGTATTGGAATGAAGAAGACAAAGATCTTTCCCAACACACAAGAACAATTCCACCAGACCCCAATGGAGGTTGGCAACAACCACCTGACCATGTGGAACCCTCAGGTCCACCCACTATGCTTAGGAGATATACAAAAGGCCCCAAACACACAAGAAAACAAGGAAGGGAAACAAGATTTACTCTCAAGAAAAACACCAACATCCATGAGAACACAAGGCATACACAATTATAAAGCCCAAACAAGGACAAATATGAAACATGACTAGGATCCACCAAAGGCTTCTACTCAAAACCAAACTGGATAGGATACTAGAGTATAAGAAGGAAAGAGTGACAATCATAGCACGACCTAAGTTACCATAGCAGCCCCAACCCCCATTTACAACTCCTACAGAACTAAAACAATCCTTTCATGAAGATAAGGAGGTTCAATTATGCCAAATCAATGTCCCATAAATAACCAGGCCTTCCCACTTCCATCCTTAATTTGTACAAGCACTCAAGGCCATGGGTGGGGCACCATATTTATCTTATTAATGTGTTTTAACCCATTTCAATAATTAGATTATCACTTGATTAAGAAAATCTCCAATGAGTTTCCCCGATAGCCTCTTTATGGCCCTGACCCCCGTTAAGAGTCACTCTCCCTTAATGCATCTAGTTACCCATACACTAAGGTTCAATTCAAGGAATCATAAAGCACTAAAGCATATGTTGAGAAAATAGATGTTGTATACCTTTCATAATAATGTTGTAATTATAATATTTATTTATTATGTGATTTCCCATTGACATGTAATGTAATATTTATTCATTTGATGTTGCACGTGAATGTGTAACATGTAGAGATTCCTTGGGAATATTCTTAGGACCTCTTGATGAGTTGTATTGTAACATTGAGATTATTATATTGTAATCACTTAATATTGGAGAAAAATATTTAAAAAGAGAAAACTTAGTACCCAATATTAAATGTGGGGTTAAGGGGTAGGTAAGCACATGGTTTTGTGGCACATGATTTTACTTTACCACTAGTTGTTTTTGTGTGAGATTTTGTCTATATATGCAAACATGTGTTTAGTGGTTAAATTTGGCTAGTGGTTTTGGGTTGTCATTGTATTGAGTCCTTTGGAGGATTGCATTTGCGAAGCATGACGAGATGTGTGGATTCATTCTTGGACATATGGGAATGCATTGGAAGGATTGATGATTCAGAGGTATTCATTGTAACTCTATGTTTCTTTATGGCTAATTAATACAATGGAGTATGGATGCTTTTGGCCAAGATTGGGTTTTTCCCTCATGAGGGTTTTCTGGGATATATCTTGTATTATTTTGTGGTTTGTTTATTTGATCTTTGCATTATGGTGATTCTGCAAGTTCATATGCATGCTTTTCTCTCATGGGTTATGTAGGAAATGAATTATCTGAATGTGGTTTCAAATCATTATTTCCTAACAAATGGTATCAGAGATTTCATGGTTGATTTGAAATTATAACCCTAGCTTGAGTGGAAGAGGTGCGAAGTGGAAGCCATGGATATACATGAAAGTATTGAGACATTACAAGGTATGGAACACACTTGCAGGTTGTTTTATTACAAGTCTGAGGGTTTTAGGTTTTCTGTTGTGATGGGTTGTTTGCAGATTTGGGGTTTGGAAAATATTTGGTCAAATGGATTTCTTTTGGATATGCATTTAAATGAGGGTTTTGAGGGGGAGTTTGTAGAAATGTTCTCCTAGGCAAAAACAAACCTCACCATTGGATCCAGGTTGACCAAGAAATGAAGATTGACATAAAATATGCCCTAGTTTGGTCACAGTTGAAAATAAAGAAAAAAAATTGTATGGTTGGCCCCGATAACCGTCAAATTTGATCACACAGTTTGCATAAAATTAAAAAAAACATCCCATCGGATTAAAAAATTCATACCTGCAAAATAGGAAAAAATGAATTAAAAAAAAGTGTCAAAATTATTATGACAGGGGCATTGGAAATTTTGAAAAACAATTATATACATACATGTGGGAGGGGGTCTATAGACCTCGTACCCACTGGTACCAAGAAGTGACAGCCCGTGTCAGCCCTTGTTGGCTTTTCACGGCCTCATTTTAAACCGCATCTTTATTGTTTTTAAAAGAGTCGAAGGTTTTGTTTAAAATATTGAAATAAATGAAAGTCATGGTAAAACCTTTAATAAATCCTACCAAACTTTAAATAAAGTTCATTTAATATTAAAACTTGGTTTAGTGGCCCCCGTGTCTCCTTTTAAATATTTGAGATTATACATTAAATAAAATTCACGTCGGACCATTTTCTGGAATTTGGAGAGTTTAAAAGCTTAATTAAATTAAAATTATTTTTTGGAGTGGGATCCACCAAAAGTTGCTCTTATAGGCAAGAAGGCTATTTTTTTTAACGAGCATAACTTTCACCTGGGATGTCGGATTTTGGACTTTTTATACTCATTTGAAAGTGATTCTAAGCACTATAGTTTGGTACACATTTGGTTCCCTGATTTTTCCATTTTGACATGTTTTTGGAGCTTGAAAGCTAGATGTTCTCCTTTTCACATTTTTGGTCATAACCTTTGCATACGGAATTGGATTTTTGATTTCGAATAGGCATTAGCGAGAATGTTTAGTTGAATATAGTGTGGTGTTTTTATTTTATTAGTTTGATGAGTTTGGAGAGATGTGTACTTATTTGATCACTTGTAGGTGCTTGATATTCGAGGTGTAAGTGTGAGTACATGTTTTAATGAGATATTTATGATGCTACAGCTGATTATCAAATTTGGTTCTCCTTGGTACAATTTTATAGGTTTTTTTCAAAGTTGGACTTTGATGGTGCCATGTACACAGGTTGTTCTCGGTTTGAGGACATGGTTTGGACATGGTTTGAGACTTGGAGTTTCATGTGGGTGATAGTTGAGTGCAGGTGTAGCGTTGATGATTATAGTGTCATGGGTATGTAGGTACATGTTTTGCATTGACATGACATAGTAATGTTTGTGGTGATTTGGTGGTTCAACTTGGTTTGATGTTAGGAGGTTGTTGATTATCTCCTTGATTGCTTATTTGGTTCCTTGACTATGGTATTTGATTGTGGACATGTTTGGCAAATCAGATTGGATGTTCATTTGGTGTTTGAGTCATGTGGTCTACATGATTCTTCTCTTTGATATCTTAGCTTGCATTTTACTAATGTGATGATGAGTTTGCATATTTCATTTATTAGATCTTCAAGTTATGCAAGTTGTGGATTAGCTACCCATTCACTTATAGTGGGATGACTCGATGTGGATTGTCTATATCCACGTGATTGATTCATTGTGGTACATACTTGTTAGTTGGCCTTGTTTGTGGTCATTTGTGCATTGGTATGTTTGCTTTGGGATGAGAGGATGGATGATGTTTATAGTACCTAGATAGTTGGTGTTGGGACTTGTAGCATGTGGTTTATCATGATGTCATGATATCTTGGTTATTCATTGGTTACACATTCAGTGGGATCTTTTGATAGTGATGTATTGACGGTGTAGGATTGTTTCTTGATTGGTGGTTGTATGTATCTTTTTAGATTTGAGTTCATGGTTACACTTTATGTTATTGACTTTTTCAATTGTATGTGTGTAGACCTAGATGTTCTTCATGTAGGATATGGTTATCACGATGTCATGTGTGACTTGGTATCACGGTTCAGTGGGAGTTGTTGGCAGTGATGTGTATTCACCGTTGGATGGTGGATGATCTTCTTAGTGTGAAAATATTGGAAGAGCTCTTGATCCTTTTGTTGTAGAGGGTCTTTCACATTTACAGGTGCACTAGTAGGAGATAGTTATCTTCATGTTGATTGGAGATGGTTATATATGTGATATCTGGTTTAGAGTATGTTTGTTATTATGTCATGGTTTGCTCTTGATTACTGGTTTAGAGTTTGGCATGATACATTTCCCTTGAGAACATGTTATGTTCACTTGGAGTATGTGATCTTCATGATATTTGAGGATGTGGACATATTTTAGGGCTCATGGAGTCCTTGGTTAAGGTGTGGTTTTATGCTTTCATTTGACATATTATCCTTATTTGATAATATGGTTGTTGCTATGTCATGGTACACTCTTGATGCACATTTAGAGTTATGGCATGCTATAGTTATTTGATATGTTCATATGGAGAATTTTATCTCCTTGGAGGAGATGGTTAGATCATGTTGTCATGTTTATATTCCTGATTCCACTGTTGGAGCTTTGACATTGGTCTTGGTGGTTCTCTTTGTATTGAGAGTATGCTCATTTTCTTGATGCTTCATGATGGTGCTATGTGTTGCATTTGGAGTTTGGAATGGATTTATCAATTATAGGTGATCGTGGATACATGGAGATGTTGGTGATGCTAGTATTCTCTTGTGATTAGAGACATGTGTTGGGACGGTGGGTTGTTTTAGCAGGAAGTCCGAGGAGCATTCACCTAGTATAGACTTGAGAGGAGATTGTTCTTAAAGTGATTCATGGTCACTTGTATAGCTTGATGAGAATTCTCATTCCCCACTCTTGGTCTACTTGGTGGTTTACTACTTGAGAGGTATTTCCCATTGTTTCCTTTCGAGTTCTTTATGTTTATGCTTATCTTTCATAGATATGGATCTTGAGCTATAGAGATGTTTAGTTCTAAAGGGTTCATTTGAGAGATGTATAGTATTGGTTATCTCCTTGTGCATATGGTTTGATATTATGATATCATTTTGAGGATGTTAGGAGATGGTTTAGTGGGTTGATTTCCTTAATTGGAAAAGGTTACTTATGAGTTGATCTTCTTGGTTATAAGAGGCTTACATCCATGTTGACATTACATGATACTTATGTTGGTTTGATCTAAGAGGTTTAACAATGGTTTTGGGTGTTATTTTTGGTTTCTCTTTTGAGGTGTTTTGGAGAGGATCATAGTTGACACAGCATTGCTTAATTGAGGTGTTAGTAGAAGGACAAGTTATGGTTTATAGGTTGTCTCTCTTCATTCTATGTATTATCTCTTATTTGGGAGGATGGTGACATATTATGGGAGAGTATGCAACATTTAGGTTGCGTGTGTGGATCATTGTGATTGTTCTTGGTACTACATGTTTGATTTACTTATCACACCTTGATATGAGTGGTTATTGTTAGACTTGATATGCTTTGAGATTCATTTCAGATTTGGTATTACCCATACAGTGGGAGTTCCTAGATATGTATGTACTTCATTGACGAGTTTTAATATAAGAAGCTTGATTGTAATTTCTAGGTTGATATGACATTGACATGAGTTTACTATACCTAGGAGGTATGGATGGTTGGATGTATTGGCATGTGTTGTGGATTTAATTTCCAATCATGTGGGTTTTTCCTTTATGACAGCAGCTTGGAGCCTTTGTTATGACATTGGATTTTATGCTTGTGTTCATGGATTGGTGCATTTTCACCTTGACTTGTTCCTTTTCTTCCATAGGTGGTATGTTCGAGGATGAGAGGAGTTCTTGCTTGAGATGGTGGTCACTTGGTTTTATTGTGGGTATCTTGTTGGAGCATGAGAACATGGTGGAGATTCATGTGATTACATGTATGGCTATGATGATGTATTTCATTGATTGACCCTTGTGCAATGTATACAACAAGTGGGAGAATGTTGGGAAAAATAGGTATTGTACACCTTGCATAATAATGTTGTAATTGTAATATTTATTTATTATGTGGTTTCCCATTGACATGTAATGTAATATTTATTCATTTGATGTTTCACATGGGCGTGTAACATGTAGAGATTCCTTGAGAATATTCTAGGGACCACTTGATGAGTTTTATCGTAACATTGAGATTATTATATTGTAATTATTTAATATTGGGGAAAATATTTAAAAAGAAAAAACTTAGTACCCAATATTAAATGTGGGGTCAAGGAGTAGGTAAGTGCATGGTTTTGTGGTACATGGTTTTACTTTACCACTAGTTGTTTTTGTGTGAGATTTTGTCTATTTAAGGTTAAGGTTGGTTGGTGGTTTTGGGTTGTCATTGTATTGAGTCCTTTGGAGGATTGCATTTGTGAAGCATGTCATGGGATGTGTGGATCCATGCTTGGACACATGGGAATGCATTGGAGGGATTGATGATTCAGAGGTATTCATTGTAACTCTATGTTTCTTTATGGTTGATCAATACAATGGAGTATGGATGCTTTTGGAGGCTGGGTTTTTCCCTCGTGAGGGTTTTCCCAATATATCTCTTATGTTATCTTGTGGTTTGTCTATTTGATATTTACATTATGGTGATTCAATAAGCTTGTATGCATGCTTTTCTCTCATGGGTTATGTAGGAAATAAATTATTTGCATGTGTATTTAAAGCATTATTTTATAATAGCATATACATCTCATGTTGGACATCCATGAATCAATTTTCAAAATATTGAACACATAAGTAGAATTAGGACTTTCACAAGACCCTAACATCAAGGGGTCAATCCTGAAATAATATATGAATGCAAAATTAACCGATTTATTCCACAACAAGGAATTGGAATGAGAATATGATCACCATATCCTCCCAAATCATATCAATCGGACCCAAAAACACAAGATTGACGGAGTAGGAGACCTAATTGAGCCTCTAGGATGATTAGAGAACCAAAACACAACCAAACAACAAATGCAAAACCCATAATTGATTTTTGTGCACTTGATCTAATATGTTGTACATTTGTGCCTATTTCTTGCACACTTGATCTAATATATTTCACACTTGCATCCTAGAACTATGCACTTGTAGCCTAGAACTGTGCAGTTGTAGCCTAGAACTAGATGCTTGCTTGGGTTGACTTAGGACATCCAATTGGGAAATGTGAAGATTCAAGAGGAAAAAATAGAGTAAAACCCATCTGAGAAGTGCTTCATCACCTTCCAGAATTCAATCAAATCATTCCCAAAGCCCATACATAGAAATCAAGAAAATAATTTACACAATCAACCCTAATTAAACCATTGAAAACAAGAGCAATTCCAACCAAAACTTATCAATTTTCAGATCGATATTAATGCCACTTTCCAGAATGATATAAAAAACATCAAATCAACAGTTTTTTTTTTAAAATTGATAAATTCAAAGATACAGAAGAAAAAATAAGAACCCTACCTCCACATTAAGGATCAAGGAAGAAGGAGAAACTTGCACACTAAAATTTCCAACCATGACCTCTCAAAAACAACAACAAACCACTCCAAATTTCAAAAAAACAATCTCCAAAACCAAGAATAATCTCCTCATGAATCAAAACCAAGGATTGAACTTAATCCCCATTCAAAACCATTCAAAAATATACTCCAAAATTGCAGCTGAAGAATCCCCAAAATCTGACCATAAAATTCCTCCCCAAAATATGTACAAGAAGAGAAACCAATCCAACGAACCAATAATCAAAAACATTAACAAATCATTAAGAATTTAATAAATACTCAAATTAATAAATCACCAAAATATAAGTACTCTCAACACATAATCATATATTTATTTATTTATATTCCATTTAATTATTCATCCCACCAAACTATTCTAGATGTTATTCTTATCCCACATCTTTGTTCAACCATATTTGTGGACAAGCTAATGGTGGTCTAATTAAATGTTGGGTATAGAATACTCTCTTTGTTCATGTTATACATTTAGGTTTACGTATGATGAAATTAGGGAGGAAATTAATGAACTAGTACTATAAAATAAATGTAGACTATATGTGTGATGATGATAGTTAGATTTAATTGTGATGGTTATATGATTCGAGATTAATAGATAGATGGTAGTTTATTATAACATATAATATAATAATAAAGTTGAACCTATTGCAAATGTTATTTCTATATAGTTAGATATTTGGATAACAAAAGGGTATTGACTAATGATCTCCAAAAAATATGAATTTGTTTGAGATTCTAATGAGTTTAATACTATGTGACCAATGGAGAACTTTTAGTGAGGACATGTTTGTTTTATCAAAACCCCTTCGAGTGTGCTTGTGTAGCTTATCCTTAACTAGGATTTTGTAATTTTTCACTTGAGTGGGTGACAACCAATGAAGAAATAGTTTGGGGAACTAGACCCTACAAAGAGTTGCATACTCACTCATGTACTTTCATAGCACATAGAATAAAGAACTTAGTATGCAATTGAGTAGTATATTAATCTAATATAGCTTTTTTTTGGAGATTGTATGTTTTGTGATTTTTCATGTCTTCTATATAAAATGTGTTAATACTTGCATTGTTTCTTTTATCTAAGACTGATATCCATTCTCAAAGGGTTCACTATGAGAGATTTATTTATGTTAATTATTAGTTAAAAATTGTTCAAGATAATCTTTTATTCATGCCTAGTAATAATTCTTGATCTTAAAATATTTTTCTTCAAATAGTGTGGTTTAGAGTAATTAGGTTATGAATGAATTGATGTAAAATTATATTTTGAACCTTGTTTTATAATGTATTACTATCTATCCCAATGTGTCGTGTGTTAATATTGAAAAGTCAAAGTATGAAGCCTCTAAACAATATGTAGGCAAGGCTATCAAGAATGAGCTCTCAAGGCATAGGTTTGACCCATAGATCATTTTGTTCTAACATTTTCCTTAAACTTATCATTACTTCCTAAAGATATGCATACTCTATCCCTCTTTACAAATATATTTGTAAACTACCATCTAACTAGTCTAGTTAAAGTAATGATATGGAATATCTTTATAATCATGTAACTAATTATCAATTGATATTATGTTGTGCATCTATTCATGTAGACACCTTGCAAGTACAAGTTTTGGGGAAAAGTCAAATACATCACAATGGAATGCAAGAGCAACTTCAATAAGTTGTAGGTATGTCAAGTTTGTTAACTAAATAAATATTAATTTATTACTCTAAATTTTGATTTTTTGTTAACATTGCTTTAACTAAACAATATCATTCATTGTGTCTTTAATTAATGCATTATTCTTTATTTTCAAAAACAAATATTTGCAAATTAGTCAAGCATGGCATAGGTTAGATAGGTTGTGGTATGTCCATTGAGTGTCTAAAAAATTGGCATGACACATTATTACATCTATTTAAAGTTGATGATGGTATGATGAATCAATAAGGATCCGGTTAACTACTGAGAGGGGGGGTGAATTAGTAGATGGAAAACTGACATAAACTTTTCACAAAACAAAAACAACCTCTCAAGTCAAACTCAGAACTAACAAATTGAAATATCACTGTCAAGTAAACCGGTTGACTGTCATAATAGAATAATTGTAAAACAACTCTGAAACTCACAAACAATCCAAATACTTTACTGACAAAAGTAAAAGCTCATTTCAGATTGATGTCGATCATCATATCATATCTAAGTGGATTTAGTTGTTAAGCAAATTAACCATATCAAACATAACCACAAAAACATTCACCACTTGACACAATGATTTTGACGTGGAAACCCAAATGGGAAAAACCACGGTGGGGATGAATACCCACAAGTATTTTGAACTCTTCTGAAGTTCGCCCTATTAGGAGCCAAGCCTGTTAAAGCTTTCCAATAAGTCATGTTAAGAATAGGTCCTATTAGGGACCACCTGGTTAAGGGATTGACTATAATGCCCTATTAGAAGCAATACCCTGTTAGGAGTAACCTCGGTAGAGGATTTGAAATCCAAGCTAATGGATCACTTGGTTAGAGGATTTAAATAACACTAAGCTTGTTAGAGCTTACCCGGTTAGGGGATTTGACTGTTGTAATTGTTAGAGAACAACAAGGGTTTGTTGATATGTTTGAATAGCACTAAATCCTTTTCATGCTCCTATCTGCCTTTACACATATTGTAGATACATCATCCGGTTCGGCAACCAATCACTCTTACATTCAACCAAAATTGCCAACACTACAACAAAACAACTAATCAACCTTATAAACAAAACAATAGGTTGGTAACACATCACAAACCTAATTATCTCATAGAGATTACAAACAAATCGGTTCAAGTACAACCATTGGAATACATAGTAATCATTGCACATCATTCAAGACAACCTCGACTGCTCCTTGATCACTGCTTCATCAAACACTGTAACTCATCACAGGGTTTCCATTACATGCAATGAACTTGCTCATTCCCAAGACAAAAACTATTATCTCTACGCACCAAAAACCATTTGAAACTCTGCTCATACAACATGCATACGTGGCATAATCATTACCATTCATCATTTGATCATAAACCAATATAACTGATTCACCAAACTCCATCAATTAGGGTTTAGCATATCAACAGGTAGGGTTTACCAGTTGATCTCACTTCTTCTCTAGTAATATCGGTTTCCTTCACAAGCTCATTTACTGGTTATAATTGACATCAATGACAACATAAAATTTCATCAATGCAATTCTTCATGCAAATGCCAACAATCTCCCCCTTTGGCATTGATGGGAATACATGTATCAATACCCTTGATTGCTATGATTATGAATAGGAATCATGGTTTGCATTTTACCATGCATTCTCCTTCAACTAAGTCTCCATGTCTTCAACTAGTAACTGGCTATAGACCTTCTCTCATTCTTCTCCCCATAATCATATAGTTCTTCTCCCCCTTTGACAACAATGCCAAAGTGAAAGTAAAACATGCAATATCACACTTCACTGTTTTGCAACATCAACCTGCAACTTGATTCTCCCCATGTGAAATAACTCCACTCTACACCAATCCTACTTTAAGATTCTTCAATTAGCTCTGGGACTGATTTATTTCACATCATGCTCAATTGACCTTATGTAGGGGCACAACCCCTAGTTGACCTCTAAGATACTCAAAAGTAGTCTTAGGCAGAGGTTTAGTAAATATTTCTGCTAGCTGCTCCTTGGTAGATACATACTCCAATAACATATCTTTACTTTGCACTTTCTCACTCAAAAAATAATATTTCAGCTCAATATGCTTGGTTCTAGCATGCAAAACCGGGTTCTTGAAATATTTATTGCACTAGTGTTATCACATAAAATCTTTATTGGATCTATAATCTTCATCTTGAATCCTTTCAAAATGTGTTTCATCTAGATAGCTTGGGTACAATTCATATATGCTACAACGTACTCAGTTTCAGCAGTGGACTGTGATGTACAACTCTACTTCTTGTTGCTCCATGAAACAAGTCTTCCTCCAAGAAAGAATGCACCACCGGTTGTGCTCTTCCTATCATCAGCATTACCTGCTCAGTCTACATCTATATAAACCTTCAAATCAAAGTTACCTGCATATGGATACCATAACCCAAAGTCAATAGTACCTTTCAAATATCTAAATATCCTCTTGGTTGCTACCAAGTGTGTCTCCTTTGGATTCTTTTGAAATCTGGCAACTAGACCAACTGCATGAGCAATATCCAGTCTGTTGTGAACAACATAATGCAATTTCTCTATCATTGACCTGTACTCTTTTTCATCAACAGATGCGACTTCATCCTCCTTAGATAGTTTACAACCTATAACCATTGGTGTCCCAACTGGTTTACAGTCACTCATTCCAAATATCTTCAATACCTCTTTCACATATTTAGACCGTGTGATAAAAATACTACTCTTCATCTGCTGAATTTGCAAACCTATAAAGAATTTTATCTCTCCCACTAGATACATTTCAAATTCACTTTTCATCTCATTTGCAAAGTCATCACTCATGTCATCATTGCCTCCAAATATGATATCATCCATAAACACTTCACTAACTAGTATCTTATCTCCTTCAGATTTGAGATATATATTGTTGTCTTTACTAGTTCTTTGAAAACCTATCTTCATCAGGTATGAATGTAACCTTTCATACCATGCTCTCGGTGCTTTCTTCAAACCATATAGTTCCTTGTGCAATTTACACATCATATCTTTTGCATCAGTCAAAGCATAACCATCTAGCTGCTCAATTTATACTTCTTCCATTATTCCATTTAGAAATGTTGACTTCACATCCATCTGATATACTTTGAATCCCTTATATGCTGAAAATGCAAGTAAAGTCCTAACACCTTCCAATCTAGCAATTGGTGCAAAAGTCTCACCATATTCTTCTCCTTCATCCTGTGCATAACATTTGCATACCAATCTAGATTTGTTTCAGACTACTACTCCATCTTCATTCAGTTTGTTCCTGAATACCCATTTAGTACCTATCACATTTTTATTCACCAATCTGGGTACTAGGGTCCATGTGTTGTTCTTCTTAATCTGGTCAAGCTCCTCTTCCATAGCTTCAATCCAGTGTTCATCACCGAATGCTTCCTTAGCAATTCTAGGCTCAATAGTGGAGATCATGCAAGAACTCTCTCTGATTCTTCTTCTAGTTAATACTCCAGCATCTTTACGTCCAATAATCTGGTCAAGATTATGATTGAGTCTCACATACCTTGGAATAACATGATAATTACCTTTAGGTTCTTCTTCTTCATTATCATCATCATCTTCTGAATCTACATGTTTTAGTTGAACTAGTACAACATCATTCACTTCATCAACTTCTAGCTTCACCAGTTCTCGATCCAAAATCGGAATGCAAGGTTCTTCATCCTTTTTCTCCTTACTAGTTTCTCCTGAGACTTCAGGACACTCATCCACTCGGACATCAACACTTTCAATGATTATATGTGTCTGTTTGTTGTAACATTTGTAGGACTTACTCTTGGTGGAGTAACCAAGAAATATGCCTTCATCACTTTTAGCCTCAAACTTACTAACATAGTCACCTCTCTTAATAAAACATTTACTGCCAAAAATCTTAAAATAACTGACATTAGGTGATCTACCATACCAGTATTCATAAGGAGTTTTATCCTTACCTCTCTTTACCAATATCTTGTTCCTAGTGTAGACAGTTGTGCTGATAGCTTCTCTCCAGAAAATTTTTGTTACTCCTCCTTGTATAAGCATCGTTCTAGTAGCTTCAACAACAGACCAGTTGTTTCTCTCTACAATACCATTCTGTTGTGGTATCCTTGGTGCAGAAAGCTGCCTCTTTTTTCCATTGTCTTCACAATATTTAGTGAATTCCTCTAAAGTAAATTCACCACCTTGATCAGTCCTCAGACACTTTATCTTCTTACTACTTTCCTTTTCAGCTAAGGCCCTGAATGCCTTGAACTTACTAAAGGCTTTTGTTTTTTCCTTCAAGAATGTGACCCACATCATTGTTGAGCAATCATTAGTGAAGATCATAAAATATATGTCACCTTGAATACTTTTAGTCCTTATTGGTCCATAGAGACCTGTATGAACCAAATCTAACAAATGTTCTGCTAAAAAAGATTTGCTCTTAAAAGTTGAGGATGTCATCTTTCCCAACTGACATTCCTTACATAGAGCATTCACCGATTTTTCCAACTGAGGCAAACCTCTTACCGACTTGGACTTACTGACCTTAACAATGTTATCAAAATTTATATGACAAAATCTTTGATGTCAAAGCCAACTATCATCTACTTTAGCAATTAAACAGTTGTTGACTTTAGCATTCACATGAAATAGGTTACCTTTTGTCTACTTGTCAATTGCAATCAGTTCACCTTTGCTCCCATAGATTTTGCACATTCCATTCTTAAATTCCAATGGATAACTTTTATCATTGAGTTGAGCTACACTTAAAAGATTGTGCTTTAATCCTTCAACCCAGTAGACATCATCTACACTACTCTTTCCATTAAGAGAAATAGTTCCCTTTCCTTTTACCATGTAGAGTGAGTCATTACCAAATCTCACAACTCCCCCATCAAATTCCTTCAAAGTAAGAAATTTACTTTGGTCACCAGTCATGTGGTGTGAACAACCACTATCAATGATCCAATCATCAAAACTATCTATTTGAGAAACTAATGCTTTTTAATCAGATATTTCCTCTTTAATGGCTACAAAGACAATGTCTTCATTAGCATCTCCCTCATATTCCTCATCAATGATGCCACCATCAACTGCAATGAGACAATCTCTATTGCCTTTTCCTTTGTACTTCTTGTACTTCTCACGCTTATGCTCATTGTCACCATTAGGACAATTAGCTGCAATGTGTCAAATCTTGTTACATGAAAAAAATTTCAAATGTAATTTACCTCTGTACTTACCGGTACCTCTGGGCAACTGCTTGGGCAACAATGCTTCAAGCTCAATTAGACTGTCTTCATCATCAACTTCTCTGTTGGATCTAAATTCATAGTTGTCACTAACATCTCTACTTTTCCTCATATGAGGGTTAGAAACTGAAGCTCTAAATGCAGATTCATATTTCTAAACACTACCATCATAACCATTTAATTCAAATGCAATAAGCTTACTGATGATGGAGTCAAGAGTTACCTTATTTTTGTCAATAGACTTTAGCTCCTGAATGGCTGCAACTCAGATAGTGTAGACCGGTAGAAGGGTTCTCAACAACTTACTAACCACTATGGCATCTTCCACTTTACCACCAGCACTCTTAATCTCACCAACTATCTCTTTGATCCTCTAACCATACAATTGTATACTCTCACCTTCAGCCATCTGCATGTCATCAAATTTTCCTCTCAGAATCTTTCTTTATAAATCTTCACATGGTCATCACCACTATAGATTTCTTCAAGTTTCTTCCATACCTCATAAGAAGACTCTAGACCATGGACATCTACATACTCTAAATTAGACAAAGAACTGATAATGGCCTCCAATGCTTTATTGTTTTCTTGTTGCTATTTCTTCTGATCATCAGTCATAATCCCACTAGGTGCAACATATTGAGTACCAACATGTTCCCTGTATTGACTTCCTAGACTCTTGATATAGATTTTCATTCTATCACTCCATATTCTGTAGTTTTCCCTATTAAACTTTGGATCTTCTTTCTTCATCATGTTCTACAAGATCTTTACCTCAAGTTGTAAGGCTTAGATACTAGAGGATCTGAAATGCTCTGATACCAATTGATGGTATGATGAATCAATAAGGATCCAACTTACTACTTAGAGGGGGGCTGAATCAGTAGATAGAAAACTGGCATAAACTTTTCACCAAACAAAAATAACCTCTTAAGTCAAACTCAAAACTAACAAATTGCAATATCACTCCCAAGTAAACCGATTGACTGTCATAATAGAATAATAGTAAAACAAATTTGAAACTCACAAACCATTTAACCAAAACATCCAAATACTTTACTGACAAAAGTAAAAGCTCATTTCAGATTGTTGTCGATCATCATATCATATCTAAGTGGATTTAGTTGTTAAGCAAATTAACCATATCAAACATAACCACAAAAACATTCACCACTTGACACAATGATTTTGACGTGGAAACCCAAATGGGAAAAACCACGGTGGAGATGAATACCCACAAGTATTCTGAACTCTTTTGAAGTTCGCCCTGTTAGGAGCCAAGCCTGTTAAAGCTTTACAATAAACCATGTTAAGAACAGATCCTGTTAGGGACCACCCAGTTAAGGGATTGACTATAATGCCCTATTAGAAGCAATACCCTATTAGGAATAACCTCGGTACAGGATTTGAAATCCAAGCTAATGGATCACTTGGTTAGAGGATTTAAATAACACTAAGCTTGTTAGAGCTTACCCGGTTAGGGGATTTGACTGTTGTAATTGTTAGAGAACAACAGGGGTTTGTTGATCTGTTTGAATAGCACTACACCTGCTTGTTCAGATCCTTTTCATGCTCCTATCTGCCTTTACACATACTACAGATACATCATCTAGTTCGGCAACCAATCACTCTTACATTCAACCAAAATTGCCAACACTACAACAAAACAACTCATCGACCTTATAAACAAAACAACATGTTGATAACACATCACAAACCTAATTATCTCATAGAGATAACAAAAAAATTGGTTCAAGTGTGACCATTGGATTACATAGTAATAATTGCACATCATTCAAGACAATATCGACCGCTCCTTGATCACCGCTTCATCAAACAGTGTAACTCATCACACAGTTTCCATTGCATGCAATGAATTTTCTCATTCCCAAGACAAAAACCGTTATCTATATGCACCAAAAACCATTTGAAACTCTCCTCATACAAAATGCATATGTGGCATAATCATTACCGTTCATCATTTGATCATAAACCAATGCAACCGATTCACCAAACTCCATTGGTTAGGGTTTAACATATCAATAGGTAGGGTTTACCAGTTGATCTCACTTCTCTAGTAATACCGGTTTGCTTCACAAGCTCACTTGCCGGTTATAATTGACATCAATGATAACATAAAAATTCATCAATGCAATTCTTCATGCAAATGCGAACAGTTGAAAGGTTAAAAATTAACATATTTTTTTTTATTAATATCTAAAATTTATATATAAAAACCTAATGTATACTAGAAATTGAAAAATAATTGAAGAAAAATGTAAAAAGTGGACTTACCATGCAAATCAAAGGATGAAATGAGAAACAAAAAAAGTGGATATATGTTTTACTTGGATGTTTGTTTGCCCTAGGTCTCCTCTACTGAGTTGTACTTTTCTAAAATGAACATTTTGTTCTTTTCCTTTTTATATGCCACTGAACAAAATGGATATCTGTCTACTATGATTATTTTTTAAAATTATGTATGTGTGTATATATTTATAATATATTATATGATATATAATATATAATATATATATGTATTATATATGTATATGTATATGTATATGTATATGTATATGTATATGTATATGTATATGTATATGTATAATGTATAATGTATAATGTATAATATATAATGTATACTGTATATTATATATTTAGTATATATAGTATATTTTATGTTACTCTCTCTCTCTCTCTCACACACACACACACACACACCCAAAAATTAAAAAAAATTAAAATTGGACATTTATTTATAACATATATTTGTTTTTCTTTGGTTGTTTACCATAGCAAAATTTACTTTTTACTTGACCCAAGTAAAAAGTCAAAATAAATTTTTTGGTAAGTAAAAAATATTCTTGTCCTATCATCACTATTTGGACCCTCGGTATCCTCACTCACCCACATGCTAGGACAAAAGGTTGTACATTATAGTTACTTAGCTATAATGACAAGATTAAATTTGGAAACTTTACGAAGAGGATGTGAAAAAAAAGCTAATTTTGTCTATTGTAGATCCTAAAAGGATTTTAGAGATAATAAAAAATAGAGAGGATCCAAATAATATATACAAAGAGTTTTAAGTTATTTAAGTTCACATTTTCTAGGACCATATATACATATATGTTGCAATTGATACAATGTATATACATTTAAAATATTTTATAAGAACATGAATAATTTCATTCCATAAATAATGTAGTTTCTATTTTTTATTATTTATTTTTATTTATAAATTGTGTGTGTGTACGTATTTTTTTGAATGCTCATGCATGTTTACTAGTAAATTAATTACATGTGTTGCCTAAATTTATATGGTCAACATGCACTTGTTTGTGCTCATTGAATGCATGTCTTTTAGGCATATTATAGTATGCATGGACATTATAACATGTTTCAAATTAACACTCACATAAACACATACCTCATATAACATGATCATGGACTATGTTTGTAGATTTATATTTGTTTGGAGTGTTAATTTTATCTTATGTTTGGAGTATCGTAAATTGTTGACACTAATAATTTAATGTCATGTTTAGCACTCATTTTAGTGCATATGATTGATCATATTTGAATATTCTCGTTAGAGGATCTATTTGGAAAACTTCATCAAAATTCATGGTTACCTAACCCTTTGAAGTGCAAGTTATGCCTAGACAATGTTTTAGCATCCTAAAATTGCATCCCCTTGCAATTTTGACCACATTTGGGACCCTCACCTTAGTGATTTCATCTTCATGCTTGATCAAGACCTATTTATGCCTCCCCCATGCACCAAACTCCATATTTTCATACTTTACCTTGATGGGACCCCTTTTCCTAGCCCTAAATTGTGGTAGGACTAGGGCGTGGTGCCCTGGTCTTCACCAAGACCATGGCGCCATGCCATGGTCCTCCTCAATTGGGCCCTAATTTAAACCCTTGGACCTATCTGAAATTTGAGCGGGAAACTTTTCCCCATTTCAGCCTATGTCAAAAAATTGATATTATTAACGATGGGAAAGTATATAAGGAGGTCTTCCCCTCTCATTTGATCATAAGACAATAAGGTGAGAGCATGAAAAGGTGGAGAAGGAAAGGATACTACATTCAAGTATTCAAGCATTCTTCAAGGCTACATATTCTTCATCTATCCATTAGAGTATAATTAAACCATTCATTTGCAAGCATGTGTGTGTGTGTTAGGGTTTTGTCATGTTCATGTCATTCCATACAACATATGTGATTACATCTAAGAAGCAAATCATAATCATCATCTATTGCATATCTAAAGGTATACCTTTCCATCATTTATTTCAAGCATGTGCAGTATTTCATTCGAGGTTGATTCCAAATTGGGGTTTGACTTAAGCAAACCCCTATTCCCAACCCCTTTCTTCTTCTTTATGTGTGCAAGAAGCAAGTGCACAGTTGTTCTTCTGGAGTTACGCTTTATTTGCAGAGATGGAAAAACCCTTTTCGACGCGCAGAAAGTTCGAAGGACAGATAGGAGGGTGTCCTAGTCTGGATACACGATCCCTGCAACTTTTGGTAGATTTCACAAAGCAACTCTGAATCATCTCAAACTTCTTAGATCCAAGTGCACAACAAAATCCTGAATCTGTAGCTCATTGTTTTCTCATATTTGTCTTCATGTCCAATCAGTTAGTCTTAATTCAACCAGTTAACTTACAAAAGAGGGTCAAATACATTCCAAACATAATCAATCTACTTAGTATTTAGTCCTTGTATCATTGAGGATTGTATCTATTGGATTCATCCCCTCTTTTGAATGAAAAGTTCTCCAAGTGAAAATTGGCTCAGTGATTTCCCCCTTTCATGTGGTGAATTTGCTAAACCACCAATTTTCCACTTTACATTTTGGTGAACTCGACTCCTTACACCATCAATTTTGATTTTTGTTTTCAGATCTTAGTGTATTCATTTAAAAATTCAAATTTTCATTTACAAGTTTTATTTCCTTGCAAATTTTAAAAATTTAGAGGTTAATTTCACTAAAACCCTAATTTTTAAAATTCAAAATTGAGCTTGTGATTTGTTTAATTTGGATAAATTATTTTAGATTTGAGTACTTTTTCAATTTCAAATTTCAAATTTTCATCTACAAGTCAAATTTCCCAATTAAATTTTAAAATTAAGTGGTTAATGTCAAAAACCCTAATTTGAAAAATTGAGCTTGTGGGTTGTTTAAATTTTGAATTTCACACTTCAAATTTGGTTGTTAATTTCAACTCCAATTCAAATTTACAATCTTGAATCAAATTTTAAATTAAAATTTTAAAATTAAGTGGTTAATTAAAAAGATCCTAATTTTAAAATTTAAATTAACCTTGTGCATTTCCGAATTTTTAGATTTCTAATTTTCAATCTTACATCTAATTTTAAATTTAAATTTTACAATTAAAAGGTTTTTTTTACAGGGCCCTAATTTTCATTTTAAATTTCTTGTGGATACTTTCAAATTTAAATTTAAAAATTAAGTGATTAATTAAAAGAGCCCTATTTTTTAAATTTAAAATAATTCTCAAATTCCAGCATTGCAATTTTCAATTTTAAAATTAAGAGGTTCTTTTTACAAGGCCCTAATTTTAAATTTCTTGTGGATACTTTCAAATTTAAATTTTATAATTAAGTGGTTAATTAAAAGAGCCCTAATTTTTAAATTTAAATTGATTCTTTCAATTCCCAAATTTCAGCGTTTTAAATTTTAAAATTAAGAAGTTATTTTTGCAAGGCCCTAATTTTAAATTTTAAATCTCTTTTGGATAATTTTAAATTTAAATTAAGAGATCGTTTTTGTATAATCCTAATTATTTTAAATTTTAAATCTCTTTTGGATAATTTTAAATTTAAATTAAGAGATCATGTTTGTGTAATCCTAATTTTAATTTTAAATTTCTTAAGAGGTTAAATTATTGCTCATTATTATTTCAATCAATTTGCTTATTCAATTGAATAATCATTTTTCTAAAATTTTGCATTATTCAATTATTTTGAAAGTTCCAAGTTTCAAGTTTCAAATTCCATTTCATATTTTTCAAAAAAATAATAATAATACAAAAAAAAAAAAAAAGAAAAAAAAAAAATTACAAAAAAATTCTTGTTTTATGCATTTTGTATGTTTGCATGCTTTAGTTAGCATTTATTTTCCAATGTCAAATTACTCTTTGTAATATTTTCGTGTCTTTGACAATCCATTTGCTTATAATGATTATCTTTTTGAAGAAGTATATAGTAGAGAAGAACTAGAAGAGGCTCTTGAGGGTTTCCTTTATCCCAAGCCTTCTAAACCATCCTTTTGCCAAAGGTTAATCAGCATAATGTGTAAGCCATTTAGTAGTGATGTGATGGTTGAAACTCTTGATGACTTCATCCTTCCCTCTAAATCATCTTCTAAATATCCAAAAATTTGCAACGATTGTCATGCATGAAAATCCGCTTAATGAACCTTTACCTTCTATCAATCCTATTTATAAAGAAGATTTTGTGAAAAAAGAAGTTTATGTGGTGGACAATCCTCTTTATCAAGCTTTACCTTTTAGAGATGATACCTCAATGAACCATGATAATTCCTCTCCTAAATATTCTCTTGTTCATGAGGATACTTTGATGAAAGAAAATATTATTAACACTCCTTTTACAACTCTTCCTCTTAAGGATGAAATTTTGAAAACTGATGTTGATCTTTCTCCTTAAAAGTAACTTTCCCATAAGAGTATCTTAGAGCAAGAGGATGATATTATAAGTTACACCTTCCTTAATTTCACCTTACCCTCCATACACGGTATCTCTCCTAGAGAAGAAGTGTTGATGGACATTGATTTACCCTCTCCCAAATTTAGTCCTTCCAATGAGGGCACATTGGTGCAAGAAAAGGTTATGAGCACTTCTTTCAAAGATCTCCCTCCTAAAGATAAATATTTGAAGAATGATGTTTATCCTAAAATGTACCTCCCCCATGAGGATAATTTGGCACAAGAGGATGAAATCATTAGCAATTTCCTTAATGCTCTCCCTACTAAAGATTTGTCATTGGAGAACAAAGAGCCCAATCAATTCAATACCATTCATGTTTCTAGTTATGAGAATCTTAAACCCAAGGATTCTCCCAATATCCTAAAATTTACACAATACATATGTGAAAGAGATTCTATGGAAAGACAACTAGAACAAAAATATGGCTCTGAAATACATCAAATATTTAATGCTTGTGTCAAAAAGAGAGATCCTAATATTCTTCTCACGCTCTTTCTTCCCGCTCTCAACCTAAGAAAGACATTGATAAGGATCTTGTTGAGAAACTCCATGGTATCTTAGAAAAAATATTTCATGGTATCCAAGCTACGACTCCTAATAGGGAAAACTTCATAAGAGTTCAAAAATACTTGTGGGTATTCATCCCCGCTGTGGTTTTTCCCATTTGGGTTTTCACGTGAAAAATCATTGTGTCAAGTGGTGAATAATTTTCTGGATGTGTTTTTGATATGGTTGATATGAATGACTGGTAAATCTACTTAGATATATTTAAATGACCGGAAATGATCTGAAACATGTTATTACTGGTATTAGTGAAGTGGTTTAAGGTTTTGGTCAAATGGTATTTAAGTTTCAGATCTGTTGCATTGTATCACTAAAGTATTAGGTCAACCGGTAAGGTTTGACAGTGTTGCTACAATTTTATTAAAGTGTCTAAACCGATTAGCTTAGTGAGTTGATTCTAAGTTGGAAATGAGTTTGCCAAAAGTTTAGCTAATTTTCTATCTACTAATTCACCCCCCCTCTCTATAGTTGACCAGATCTCTATAGTTTCATCATATTATCAATTGGTATCAGAGTAGTCTAGGTCCTCTTGAGTATAAGCCTAATAGCTTGAGGAAAAGATCGAGGAGAAAATGATGAAGAGAGAGGGTCTAAAGTTCAATAGAGATAACTACAGAATTTGGAGTGATAGGATGAAGATTTACATCAAGAGCTTAGGAAGTTGGTATTGGGATCATGTTGTTACTAAGTATAACTTTCCTAGTGGAATTCTGACAAATGATCAGAAGGAGCAACAAGAGAACAACCAAGCATTGGAAGCCATCATCAGTACCTTGTTAGATTCAGAATATGTTGATGTTCATAGATTGGAGACTGCACATGAAGTTTGATAGAAATTGGAAGAAATCTATAGTGGTGATGAGCATGTAAAGATAGCCAAGGAAGAGAGTCTTAGAGGAAAATTTGATGATATGCGAATGGTTGAAGGTGAAAACATTCAACACTATGGTCAGAGAATCAAGGAGATAGTTAGAGAAATCAAAAGTGTTGGAGGTATAGTGGAGGATTCCACTTTGGTTAGCAAGGTATTGAGAACCCTTCTACTGGTCTACGCTATCAGAATTGTAGCCATTCAAGAACTCAAATCTATTGACAAGGCAAAGGTAAGTCTTGACTCTATCATTGGTAAATTAATTGCATTTGAATTAAATGGTTTTGATGGAAGTGTTCAAAGGTCAGAATCTGCATTTCAAGCCTCGGTCTCAACCCCACCAGTAAGCAAAAGCAAAGAAGTAAGTTATAGTCATGAATCTAGATCCAATAGAGAGGTAGATGATGAAGATAGTCTAATAGAAATTGAAGTATTGTTGGAAAAGTGGTTACCCAGAGGTACCGATAAGTACAGAGCTAAATTATCACTAAAACATTTTGTATGTAGCTAGATAGGACATATTGCTACTAACTGTCCTAATGGAGATAATGAGGAAAAATGAGAGAAATATAGGAATTTTAAAGGAAAAGGAAAAAGAAACTGTCTCGTTGGAGTGGATCGAGGAATTACAGATGAAGAATTCGAGGAAGATGCAAATGAGGACATTTTCTTTGTTGCTATCAAAGAAGACATGTCAAATTAGAAGGCATTGGTCTCTCACTTGGATGGTTCAGATGACTGGATTATAGACAGTGTTGTTCACACCACATGACTGGTGACCAGAGTAAGTTTATAACATTGGAATAATTTGATGGAGGTGTTGTTAGATTTGCGAATAACACTCCCTGCATGGTGAAAGGGAAAGGATCCATCTCCTTGAATGGTAAGAGTACTGCAGATGATGTCTACTGGGTTGAAGGTTTGAAACACAATCTTTTGAGTGTTGCTCAACTCAATGACAAAGGTTACCCATTAGAATTCAAGAATGGAGTTTGCAAGATCTTTGGAAGCAAGGGTGAACTAATTGCAATCGATAAACAAACCAAAGGTAACTTATTTCACTTAAACTCTAAAGTCAACAGTTGTTTGATTTCAAAAGTAGAAGATAGTTGGCTTTGGCATCAAAGGTTTTGTCATGTGAATTTAGATAACATTGTAAGAGTCAGCAAGTGAAAATTAGGAAGAGGTTTTCCATAATTGGACAAACCGGTGAATGCTTTGTGCAAGGAATGTCAGTTAGGGAAAATGACATCCTCAACCTTCAAGAGAAAATCTTTCTCAGTAGAACATTTTCTAAATTTGGTTCATACCAATCTATGTGGTCCAATGAGGACTAGGAGTATTCAAGGTGATCGTTACTTCATGATATTTATCGATGACTGCTCAAGGATGATATAATAACTGTCACGAAGAGATAACTTATAGAGCACCAAATCACAAACCATCTAAAATGAAGATACACAAGACCATTCCAAACAATCTCCCAAAATCTTAGCTCAAGATCTGATCACACCAGAATATATCGAAGGAAATACTGAACTCTGCAAAGCATTGATCATAAAAACAAACTGCAAATCGGATCATATGATATGATCAATTAAGCTTCCTAGATTGCTGAATCTAATATAGAAAGATATAATGATACTAGAAATATTCCATATACCAAACCATGATCCCAAAAAACTAATCTGCAACCACCAGAGCAATAAATCATAGGATTATGTTGACATCACTAACAACAACATATCTTATTTGTAGAAATCTCCAACAATCTCCCCCTTTGGCATTGATGGCAACATATGAATGTGAAAAACAATCAATGCAAAGAAAGAAAACATCTCCAACAAACTCCCCCTAAGATCAAGCAGATAAGATAGTTTTTCACATGATTCTCTCCCCCTTTGACAGCAATGCCAAATATCTTCAAGACAGAAAACCAAAATCATGATTCTCTCCCCATTAAACAGATAACCAATCCAAAAAAATTCTCCACTAGAGGATCAGCACCAACTCATCAATCCATAAAAAAAAAAAGATTGTGAATTCCACCGGATTGATGCAACTCAATGCATCTAGTTCTCATCGGGAGGGGTAGATAACCCTAACTAGTCTCTCAAATAGACAAATGTATCTGCAGGAAAAGGCTTAGTGAAAATATCAATAATATTTTCCTTTGTAGACACATACTCCAACTTCACTTCCTCTTCATTGACTTTTTCTCTCAAGAAATGATATTTGATTGATACATGTTTAGTCTTTGAATGTTGCACCAAGTTCTTTGACATATTAATAGCATTGAAATTATCACAATATATGGTAGTAGGCTCATCATAGATAACTCTGATATCCTTCAACATTTTCTTTATCCAAACTACCTGAGTGTAGTTGCTAGCAGCAGCAATATACTCAACTTCAGCAGTAGATAAGGACATTGAATCTTGTTTCTTACTTGCCCATGAAACCAATTTCTTACCCAAAAAGAATGCACCACTAGAGGTACTCTTCCGTGTTGGCTTGATGATGATTGTAATGTATTCATCATTTGTTGTCATTGATGAAACACTCTCACACACACATATGATTATATCACTACCGGTGTAACTTCAATTGTTTACTCTATCAACCAGTATGTTAGAGGTTATACCAAGAGATTTATCTCTAATCGGTACTTTGTGTCAACCAGTATGTGCATAAGATACAGTCTGTAATTATACTAAGTCGGCATCAAGATGAAGATCAAGATGGAGATCTAGCGGAGATTTAAAGGACAACGGTTCATATGTTTTATTCAAACCAGTATTTGATTGTTCCAACCGGTATTTGGTAATTTTGTGATGAGTTACCACATTCTGTGATGAGTTACCAGTACCGACTGCTTGGCGATAATTTTTGTGATGAGTTATGATCACTTGTCTAGATACACTGCACCTAGGAAATTGTGTTATGATTTCTTAAGGCTGACATGAAATCATAAGGTCTATATACTGACATCGCAATGAATTATTTGATATAGTGAAAAGTGTTATGTTATGTGCGAAAGGAAAAAGAGTTAAGTTGAAGAGTATGAAGGAGAGCAATGTTGAATATGTTTAGAAGGATCTAATTAAGCAAGTATTGTGCTACTCAGAATAGATGAAACCATTCCTATTGTTTTCTAACCATTACAACAGAATCAAATCCCCTAACCATGTAAGCTCTAACAAGCTTCAATGTATAAATCCTTTAACAGGGTGATCCATTAGTTTGGATTCTGAAATCCTCCACCGAGGTTACTCCTAACAAGGTATAAGCTTCTAATCAAGCTTTGGAATCTCTAACAAGATTGGCTCCTAGAAGAGCACTTTGTAGACCTTAACCGATCGGTTATCTATTACTACAGATAGTTAACTTGTGAGTTTCATCTCATCATGGTTTTTACCTACTTCTGTTTTCCATGTACAAACACTTGTGTTATGGTAGATGATTTTCTTTTGGTGGATATTGTTATATCATTTTGGATTGCATGCATTGTGTTTAAAAGCTTTGTTAAGTTCATCTATCGATTAGTGTTTGAAGTAGTTTTATTTTTGGTGTCACTAATTCACCCCCCCCCCCCCCCTCTCAGTGCTTTTCAAGTCCATCAATTGGTATCAGAGCCTAACTTCTTTGAAGCCTAATTGCTTAGAAGGGAGCCTTGAAATCACCATGGAGGACATGAGCTACTTCAAGATGGCTAGAGAGCTAGAAGCTAGCAGAAATGAACTTGAAATCCTTAGGGTCAAACTAAAAGCTTCACAAGTCAAGAGAAGAGAGCTAACTGGACAACTATTAGAGATATCTGATAATAGTTCTTCAGATGAAGCCAATATTGATGCTTTAGCAGAGGAAGTTGAAAAGTTAAATGGTGAGAAACTGAATCTGAGGGGAGAGCTAGAAGGTCTCACTATCCACATGAGTCGGGAATTGGAAGCCATAAGAGTTGTTGAAGATCTTATTAAGGAAAGAGATCAAGAGATCACAAAGATCAAATTAGAAAGTGTCACTATGCATGAGCATTTGATTTCTGAAAGAGAAGAAAAGGAGAACATGTAGCTAGATCTTGAACTGGCATCATCTCTGAAAGAAAACATGTCAAAGCATAATGAAGATCTCATCAAATAGCTTACTGAAGCCAATGAGAAATTGGAGAAGTTCAGCAGAAGTTCTACCATGCTAGAAGAACAAATTCAATCACAAAGAATGAAGGGTGATATCTCTGGACTTGGTTTTCATACAACTGAAAAAGGTGAATCCTTCGGTACAAAGAGCAACAATCCTAAGAATAAATCTACTCCTAAGATCAACAAGCCTATCGGTAAGAAGGTCTTTAAACTTGTTTGCTTTGTTTGCCACAAACTTGGTCACGCTACAAATGTTTGTAGAGACAAACCTAACATAAATGCAAGTTAAAATACTAATGCTAGGTATGTGTCCAATAAATTTAAAGGTCGTTGCTTCACATGTGGAATGTATGGACATAGATCTGTTGAGTGATGATATGGAGCAAACAATCTTGTACCACACATGCATCCAAGACCAAATGGTGACTGGATGAGGAATTTTGACAACCAGGTAAACTTGAACTGGCAAAGACCCTACGACAACCGGTTTAGTCCATTTGAGATGGAATAGGTAACATATGTTATTTGCACCATCTGTAATAACTTTGATCATGTGGCTATGAACTACAGAAGAAGAACAAGAAGAGGAAATGCAGAACCTTGGAGATCATCTGGTATGGTTTATTATCACTGTAACAAATCAGGGCACTTCGCAAAATTTGTTAGATCAAGAAACAGCAAACCGGTCAACTCTTCTAAGGATCAAAAAGGAAAGCAAAAAGTCAATGTTGAAGAAACCAAAGAGGGAATGAATCGGATTTGGAAGAAGAAAAGTGATGACTCACCTGGAAAAGAAATTGTTCCTTCACTCAGTGAAGAGAACCTGGCACCAGTGACTTAAGCCTTTTTAATATGGCTAAGGGGAGATTAATGGTTAAAATACCTCCAAACCCCTTGAGAAAAATGAGCGGGAAAAGAATTTTGAAACATGAAATTTTGATGACTTTTTGTCAATATGTTATCAACCAGTTTTCCCCTTGAGTGGTGAAATTAGGGTTTGTAACCCTAAACATGTGATCATTTAATGTAGTAGGTAAAAAGGATAAAAGCGAGTTTTACTTTGTCATTTTTACCCTAACACATTTGAGAAAGAAATTTGAAGCGTGTGCAGAGCTGAGAAAGATTGTTTTAAATTGCCGAATTATTTCATGATTTGTGAAATTTGGCTGAATTGAATGTGGCAGAAGGTCGAACTGGTGTATACTTGGGCATTTCAATAGGTAAACGGGGAAACGTGTGTGAAACAACGTATTTCTTTGAACATACTACTTTGAATTTTGTTCATCTGGAATGGCATCAACTTCAAAGTCTGTAGAGAGGTTAATGATTACTTCTGAGCCTATGGAAGCTGTAGAGGCAGAAAAAATTGTGTCTTATAATGCATTGTCACAAGTTTCGAGTGGAGTTGTGATCAAAGGTGATTTGTCTAGTTACATTGGCTACAAGATAGAAGATTTAGGATCTCTATACATTTATACATAGTTAAAATCACTTTGTGATAAGAATGGAAAGATTGAAACAAAGTATGCTAGGTTTTCATAATGCCGCTTACTTTCTTGAAGATTTCAAGGATGAGAATATCAAAATCATTTTGAGTCGAGTTCATGGAGAGAATATGTATTTAGAGAGAACTCACACAATAACTAAGGAAGCCATTCAGGTTGTAATTGGTTATTTCTCAATTGGTGAAGTACCTATTCTTAGAAGAATTTCAAAAGACATGGTATTCTCTTTAACTAGTTCTACTTCTAATAAGCATGTCTTTTCTATCAAGAATATTAGAGACCCTACAGTGAAACTAGCAGCAATGGTAATAAGCTACTGAGTATTTTACTCTAGTAGACTTAATAGTGTTCCATCTCCAGCAATTCATACTGCTCACAGAATGATTGTTGATAATGCAAATTATGATCTATATGAAGCCATTAGAAGGAATTATTTCAGAATTTGCAATCAGTTAAAAAGGATAACAATTAGAAATTCAAGTATGGTCAGCTATTGGTTGGATTATTCTTCTATTTTCAGAACTTTCTACGAGGAATTGGAGACATTGAGTGGTCAAAGGACTCACCGATCTCGGCACAAATTAAGAAGAACATCAAGGTTGTAAAGAATACTTTCCCTACTGCCATGAACAAATATTTTAACGAGTTCCAAAAGAAAATGAGTATGAGAATGAGTACCAGAAGAAGTGGTAAAGAACTTTAAAAAGGATATAATCTTCACTGTTACCACTGATTTTTACTTGATGCAAGTGACTGAGCCAAGAGAGGAAGAAATGGGCGACATAAGCTATGAGGTAAACTATGACCTACTGGTTGGTTATGATAATACTCTATTAGCATCACCTAAACACAAAAATAAGGCAAAATTGGACATGGTGGCAATGCAAGATGAACCTGCACAAACCAGTACTACACCTGTTAAAAGTGCAAAAGGAAAGAATAAAAAAATATGATGAAGCATCTCCAGTAAAAAAGAGTACTAGGGTTACTCGAAGTGTCCTAACCAAAAAGGAACCGGAACCCAAAGTATATACTAAGAAGTAGACAAAGAAGAGAGGTGGAAAATTAATTTTGCAACTAGAGTCTAAGGGAACGGATTCTGATGAAGAACCAAAGAAGGCAAAAGCAACCGGAAAAACATCCAAGAAGGTTAAGGAAGTGCCAAAGGTAACTATGCCTATTGATATAGCATCCTTCAAACCAGAAACCCATTTTGAAAGAACAATGAAGACACTAAGGAGGAATGGGTTTGACAATGTAAAAGAGAATTTTGATTCCTTCACTGAGAATGAGAAAGAGCAAGTGATTCAACAGGTAATCACTCGTTTGTGTCATTATAGTAGATATCCACATGAATTAGAAAAGGATATCTCAAATTCTTTGTACATTATTCTTTTGAATAAATGAGAGGAAGCTATTAAAATAGAAAAAGAAATCATTGATGAGGTATTTGTACAATATTTCTCTAAATTTTTTAAAGATGATATTAGTGCCTTAGTTGCTCGATACAAATCTTAGTTTACATTCAAAGCAAGAAGAGTGAAGTTACTCAGTAGAAAGAAGAAAATTGTTGAAACTGAGACTCATCAAATAGCCTATGAAATCAGAATGATGGAAGAACTCATCCAATCATCTATGAATGAGGATAATGTTGTTGATGATGTTAATAGACCAGAAATAGATGAAGAGGAGATTATTCAACCTGATGAGGTCTATCCTCTCAAGAAAAAGGATGACTACATTATTCATGTTGTTGATGATGTTCAGGACACAATTGACCTATCTAGAGATAACACTACACCAGATATGGAGCCTCCTACAAATGTTGATGTACAGGTTACCTTAGTTGAACAATCGACAACTCAACTAAAAGTGGACAATCCACCAGCAACAGAACAACTGGAGAAACCCCAATCTCCACGGGTCACTCAAGCTATTCAGAAGGAGCCTACTGAAAATATTGTCACACAGTCCTCTGAAAAGGAAATGGAGAAGAATACAGAGAAAGAAATCATTAAGGTTGTATCCCCTAAACCAGCAAAGCACAAACAACTTGAAGAAGAAGATGATGATTCTCTAAATATCTCAAGACCTATCGATATGAACAATTTGAGTGCATCAAAAATGATGAAGATTACAAATGCCATGCAATCTAGAGCGCATAATAAGAGATTGAAAGAGCAAAGGGTTGAGGCTAAAACAATTCAGACTGCAATAGATATTTTATATGGTCTGCTACCGGAAACATCTACAACACATCTATCTACACCCATTAGAAAAATTGGTCAATTAGTTGCAGATGCATCTGATCAAATCAAGTCACTAGAAGATGCTACTCAATTGTATGCTGAAAAGAGTCACAAGAAGAAATATGGAGAAAATTGGCAAAGGATATTGATAGTGGAAAAATGACTCTATCACACAATAAAATTATGTTGAGTAAAGCTATTGAAACAAGAGGAAAGTATCTTTCTTCTACCTCCATTGTTCCTTTCTTTTATTCTGACATTTCAAAATGTCAAATTGCAATAGAGCAAGAAATGGAAAGGATATGCAAGGCATATGTCCCACTCCAGGATTCCATACATGCCTTTAGCAAATCTGTAGATCATTTGCATAACAGAATGGATATCTATGATAATGAGAAGGCAAAGAGACTCTAATCTCTTAAAGAACTCAAAAGTCAACTCACCTCATAGGTAGACATACTTCAGACAACCCACTCCAATGCAGAAGCTATTCTTGCAACGCCTGAAACCTACACACTGGACTCAATGGAAGAATTTCATTCACAGTTGTTGTCTACATTTGAGTATACTAAGAACATATAGGAATCATGGGAAAATGCTTTGTCACAAATGAAGAAGAGCTACAATGTTATTTTTATGCGATTTGCTAATGCATGAACTTTTAAGTTATTGTTGCCAAAGGAGGAGATTGTTGGCTTGATGACGATTGTAATGTATTCATCATTTGTTGTCATTGATGGAACACTCTCACACACACATATGATTATATTGACTACCGATGTAACTTCAATTGTTTACTCTATCAACCGATATGTTAGAGGTTATACCAAGAGATTTATCTCTAACCGGTACTTTGTGTCAACCGATATGTGCATAAGATACAATCTATGATTATATTAATTCGGCATCAAGACAAAGATCAAGATGGAGATCTAGCAGAGATTTAAAGGACAACGGTTCATATGTTTTATTCAAACCAATATTTGATTGTTCCAACTGGTATTTGGTAATTTTGTGATGAGTTACCAAATTTCATGATGAGTTACCAGCACCGACTGCTTGGCGGCAATTTTTGTGATGAGTTATGATCACTTGTCCAGATACACTGCACCTAGGAAATTGTATTATGATTTCTTAAGGCCAACATGAAATCATAAGGTCTATATATTGACATCGCAATGAATTATTTGATATAGTGAAAAGTGTTATGTTATGTGCAAAAGGAAAAAGAGTTAAGTTGAAGAGTATGAAGGAGAGCAGTGTTGAATATGTTTAGAAGGATCTAATTAAACAAGTATTGTGCTACTTAGAACAGATGAAACCATTCTTGTTGTTTTCTAACCATTACAACAGAATCAAATCCCCTAACCGCGTAAGCTCTAACAAGCTTCAATGTATAAATCCTTTAACAGGGTGATCCATTAGTTTGGATTCTGAAATCCTCCACAGAGGTTACTCCTAACAGGGTATAAGCTTCTAATCAAGCTTTGGAATCTATAACAAGTTTCACTCCTATCAGAGCACTTTGTATACCTTAACCGGGCAGTTATCTATTACTGCAGATAGTTAACTTGTGAGTTCCATCTCATCGTGGATTTTACCTTCTTGGTTTTTCCACGTACAAACACTTGTGTTCTGGTGGATGCTTTACTTTTTGTGGATGTTGTTATATCATTTTAGATTGCATGCATTGTGTTTAAAATCTTTTTTAAGTTCATCTACCAGTTAGTATTTGAAGTAGTTTTATTTTTGGTGTCACTGATTCACCCCCCCTCTTAGTGCTATTCAAGTCCATCATTTCGGTCATCAACATCACCAGCTCAATTTTCATCAATATAAGCACATAACATGAAATCATCATTCCTTAGATACCACAAACCATAATCCATAGTTTGTTTCAAGTATTAGAATATCCTCTTTACAACAGTAACATGACTCTCTTTTGGATCAGCTTGATATCTAGCAGCCATGCACACAACATGCGTAATGTCTAGTCTAGTCTGAGTCAAATATAGCAGTCCACCAACCATAGATCTATATAAAGACTAATTTTCTTTTGGAGATTCATCATTTTTAGATAATTTGCAGCCAATCACCATAGGATTTCCAACTAGTTTGGAGTCACCTAACCCAAACTTCTTCAATAATTCCTTAACATATTTAGTTTGAGAAATAAAAATACCTTTTCCAGTTTCTGAAATTTGTAATCCTAAGAAAAATTTAATCTCTCCTATCATAGAGATCTCAAATTTTTTATGCATATCAGTGGCAAACTTCATGCTCAAGTTATCATCTCCTTCAAAGATAATATCATCAATGAAGACTTCAACAATCAAGATGTTATCATTCTCAATCTTAAAATATATATTACTATCAGCAGTACCTTTATTAAATCCTAATTATAGAAAATACTTATCCAGACTATCATACCAAGCTCTAGGGGCTTGTTTCAATCCATAAAGAGATTTCTTCAGTTTTCATACCATGTCTCCATCATCTGATAATGAAAATCTATCAAGTTGCTCAATATAGACTTCTTCCTTAAGATCACCATTCAGGAATGTTGACTTGACATCCACCTGATATACCTTGAAATCCTTATAGGCAGCATATGCAAGCAATAGTCTTGTTAGTAGCAATCGAGAAGGAGGACTGAGAGGGGGGTGAAGCAGTCTTCACCAGATTAACAACAAATTAAAATCAAAAACATATATTGATAAACTACAGCAACAAATAGATAAGAAAATTAATAGCACAACACACAACACCAAGATTTTTGATGTGGAAAACCCAATTAAGGGAAAAACCATGGTGGCAACCTACCCACATTAAGATTATACTCCATAGTAGAATGTGAAAATATTACAATGGGGAATGTACATGCATTCAGGAACACTTCCTAGAGCTCACTACTTAAAAGATATATGCCCATAAGGCTACAACCCTCAGGGAAGTCTCACTGACTTACAATATAATTTAGATTACAATCCGGAAGGAATGAACTTTAATGATAGCATCTACAAATGCCTGATGATAGTTATGGTTAAGCACAAATGTCTGCTCTGCAACACCAATCTCACTTCAACACTTCACCAAATGATAAATCTCTTTTTTCACACAATTAACTCTCTCTGATAATGCAGACACAATACCGACATCTAAATTACATAAATATCTCACCTATATATACAAATCATCAACCTTGATAACAAGGTTGACTAAACCCTCAACCCTCAACTTATAATTACAAAAATTACATTACACGATACAAAGGTCGAACATCAGACCATATTATGATTTACATTACATAGCATGGACCTAATTCAAATTCCCAAATGATTGCATCCACTGAAAATCCCTCCAAGATCAACCGCAACATGCTACACCACTAGAAATACCGTATAACACGCAAATCATCACCGGTTGATAGAAACCACCAAAAACTCATACAAAAATCAATGTGGATCACCAAAATAAATAGGAAACAACTAGGAAACATCAGCAAGCACATTATAATCATCCAAGACAGTTGCACCAACACCTCTTTTCAAATATTCATCGATCAACGTCTCAAAGCTCAAGAACACAACCAATCGGCAACTATCACGAGAAAAGATAACTTGCAAAGAACAAAATCATGAACCATATAAAATTAAGATACACAAGATCATCTCAAACAATAATCCAAAGTCTCAGCACAAGATCTTATCAGACTAGAATATACTAGAGGAAATACCCAGTTTTGCAAAATAGTGATCAACAAAACCAAACTACAAAACCGGATAAAAAATTATTCCCAAACTCTCTAAAATAACTTATAGAAATATGTTGACATAAATGAAAACAACATATCCTAGCAGCAGCAATGAACAATCAAATCCAACAATCTCCCCCTTTGGCATTGATGGCAACATATGAATGTGAAAAACAATCAATGCAAAGAAAGAAGATATCACCAACAAACTCCCCCAAAGATCAAGATAGATAAATAAGTTTTTCACATGATCTCTCTCCCCCTTTGATAGCAATTCCAAAGATATCTAAAATAAAAAACCAAACTCTCTCCCTCTAAAACACAGACTACTCCAGCAGAGGAGCATCACCAACACATAAATCTAGATAAAAGAATAAGGCTTTGAATTCCACTGGATTGATGCAACTTAATGCATCTAATTCCCATTAGGAGGGGTGGATACCCCTAAATTGTCTCTCAAATAGACAAATGTATCTGTAGGTAAAGGCTTAGTGAAAATATCAGCAATTTGTTCCTTTGTAGATACATATTCCAGTTTCACCTTTTGTTCACTAAGTTGCTCTCTCAAGTAATTATATTTAATTGATATATGCTTAGTCTTTGAATGTTGCATCGGATTCTTAGACATGTTTATAGGACTAGAATTATCATAGTATATAATAGTAGGTTCATCATATAAACTCTCATATCTTTCAACATTTGCTTCATCCAAACTATCTGAGTGCAATTACTAGCAGCAACAATGTACTCAGATTTAGTAGTAGATAAAAATACTGAATCTTGTTTCTTGCTAGCTCATGAAACCAACTTCATACCTAAAAAGAATGGTCCACCAGTAGTACTCTTTTGGTCATCAACATCACCAGCCCAATCTACATCAGCGTAAGCACACAACATGAAATCATCATTCTTTGGATACCATAAACCATAATCCTCAATTCCCTTTAGATATATGAATATCCTTTTAGCAACAATGACATGACTCTCTTTCGAATCAGATTGAAATCTAGCAGCCATACACACAACATGCATAATGTCAGGCCTAGTTTGAGTAAGATATAGCAGTCCACCAACCATAGATCTATACAAACTCTGATTAGCTTTAGGAGATTCATCATTTTTAGACAATTTACAACCAGTCACCATAGGAGTTCCAACCAGTTTGGAATCATCTAATCCAAACTTCTTTAGCAATTCCTTCACATACTTAGTTTGAAATATAAAGATACATTTTTCTATCTATGTAATCTACAAACCTAAGAAAAAATTCATCTCACCAATCATAGACATCTCTGTAGCATCCTAAAATTGTGACACTTGCAATTTCGACTGCATTTGGGTCTTCACGATGGCGATGCAACACGGAACCTGAATGGAGACCCCAAAACTTGTCCGTGACATCAAAAACTGCATTTTTCCAGCACCCTGCTGTCCCTCAAGGTGGGACCATGGCGCCCAGCGCCCTGGTCCTTCAGGACTAGGGTGCCCAGTGCCCTGGTCCCCCAGGACCATGGCGCCCAGTGCCCTGGTCCCTGGCCCTATTTTTGGGCCCGGTCTCTTTTTGGGTCTCGGGTCTCTATGTTTGCAAATTGGAAAATAATGTTTCCTGGTCAGCCTAAGGTTAGGAAAATCAGTCTATCAACCCTAATTGGCAAGTATATAAACTAAATTTCCTCTCCCATTTTGAAAAGAGGGAAAAAGGCGGAAGTGATATTCAAACATTCAAGCATTCAAGCATTCAAGCATTCCTTCAAACAATTGATCATTCTAAGTCTCCATTCAAGGCTAAGTGTTGCATTCAAGACAAGGATTCAACCATTGAAGAGGAGATCACATACAACATACAACATACAACAACATCTACACCTTCGCATGTAAGAATACAAACATTCTTAAAACAAGGTACTAGTACTTGTTTTACATTACAATCATTTACATTTACAGCAATTTCTCATTTCTTGGTTAATTCCAAAATCGGGGTTTGACCTAAGGGCAAACCCCTAATCCCTAACCCCCCAATCATCTTCACTTTTCTGTGTGTAGGTTGCAGGTACGCGGCTGTAATTGAAGATTTGGAATCCTTGTGCAGAGACGAACAGATCCCCCCTCGTTTCGCGGATTTTTCAGAGGACCGTGTGCACGCCGGGCACCATCGTCCTGTCAACTTTCGCTCAAATTTGTAGGACAGTACCGTCTCAACATTTTAGTGCTAATTCCAGGTCTGCAGCTTCATCCTATATTCCTATCTCTGTTTATAAGCGAATCTTTCTCACTTTTCACGCATTCCTAGTTCAATCTTTCTATCTACATTCTTTACAAAAGAGGGTAGCCTTGCTGTCTTAACCCTTGAAACTCATTTAGAATCCAATCTTGCATTGTGTGGGATTGGATCTTGTGGGTTTCAACCCCTCTTTTGAATGTAAAGTCTTCCCTAAGTGAAAACCGTCAACCCTAGTGACCTCCCTTCTCTCTCTTTAGAGTTGGAGAGGGGAGAGCAACTAGGGTTCGATTTTCCACTTTACAATCTCAAATTCTTTTTGCATGTCACAGGCAAACTTCATACTCATATCATCATCACCACCAAAGATAATGTCATCAACAAAGACTTCAGCAATCAAAATGTTATCATTTCCAATCTTAAAGTATAGATTACTATTAGCAGCACCTTTGATAAATCTCAATTTTAGCAAATATTTGTCTAATCTAGCATACCAGGCTCTAGGAGCTTGTTTCAACCCATAAAGTGTTTTCTTCAACTTACATACCATGTCTCCATCATTTGATAATGAATATCCATCAGGTTGTTCAATGTAAACTTCTTCTTCTAGATCACCATTCAAAAATGTAGATTTGGCATCCATCTAATATACCTTGAAATCTTTATAAGCAACATAAGCAAGAAACAATCTAGTAGCTTCAATTATGGAAATTGGAGCAAAAGTTTCTTTATAATCAATCCCTTCTTGTTGTGAATACCCTTTGCAAACCAGTTTAGCTTTCTTTCTGACTACTTCACCGGCTTCATTCAATTTGTTTCTAAAAACCCATTTAGTACCAATAACATTTTTATCCTTAGGTCTAGGCACAAGTTCCCAAGTGTTGTTCTTTTCAATCTAATCTAACTCTTCTTCCATGGCTCTTATCTAGTTATCATCTTTACAGGATTCAACAACATCTTTAGGTTCAACTTTAGAAATCAAACATACTTCTTTTGTAGATGACATTCTTCTAGTCATTACACCTTTACTCTTATCACTAATAATCTAATTCTCAGAATGATTAAATATTACATACCTCAGAGTCTTCTTATTGTTCTGATCCTTAGGTTCCTACACATCATCACCAGTAGCATCAACATCCGGATTTACAATCTCTACCAGATCATTCTGCTTATGCTCTTCGGGATGAATAGGAGCTAAAATAACATGTTGACCTTCATCATAAGCTTTGATCTCCTTCCCAAGGTTTTCATCCACCTTCACATTTGCACTCTCAACTATCTTTCTCAGTCACTTATTATAGCACTAGTAGGCTTTTATATTTGTAAATTATCCCAAAAAGATACCTTCATCACTTCTAGCATCAAACTTTCCAATATCCTCATCTCTCTTGATATAGCATTTGCTACCAAAAACTTTGAAATATTTCACAGTAGGAACATGACCAAACCAAATCTCATAAGCGGTCTTACTAGTATCACCTTTGATATGAATATTGAATGTATAGACTGCAGTGCTAATAGCTTCTCTCCAATAGACCTTTGGAACATTTCCTTCAATCAACATAGTTCTTGCAGCATCTAAAATAGTACAATTCTTCCTTTCAACAATCTCATTCTGTTGTGGGTTCCTAGGAGCAGATAATTGTCTTCTTATTCCATGCATCTGATAGAAATAATTAAACTCACTGAAACATAATTCTCCACCTCTATAATATCTCAGACACTTCAGCTTCAATCCGGACTCAATTTCAACTTCAGCTTTGAATATTTTGAATTTCTCAAATGCTTCTGATTTTTCCTTCAAAAAGACAACCCACATCATTCTGGAATAATCATCAATTAGCTGCATAAAGTATCTATCACCCTACACACTTCTAACATTTGTAGGTCTGCAAAGGTCAGTATGCACAAGATCTAACAATCCATGTGATGTATACTATTTTCCCTTGAAAGAAATTCTTGTTTGCTTACCCAACTAGAATTCCTTACGTACATGATCAGTAGGTTTAACAATCTTAGGCAGATCCCTAATAGATTGTCTAGAACTGATCTTGATCAATGAATCAAATTTTACATGACACATTCTTCTATGCCACAGCTAGCTCTCATCTATCTTAGCAATCAAACAAATTTTCTCACTAGCATTCAAATGAAAAATGTTACCTTCAGTCTTAGTTCCAGATGCAATCTCTATACCAGCGACATTCAAGATCTTGCATTTATAATCTTTGAATTGTAGATCATAACCCTTATCAACCATTTATCCAACACTCAAAAGATTATGCTTCAAACCTTCAACATACAAAACATCATCAGTGTTATGCTTACCATCAAAAGAAATAGAACCTCTCCCATGGATTACACTGGCTTTGTCATCTCCAAATCTAATTATTCCACCATCATACATTTCCATGCTTACAAATTTTCTTTTGTCATCGATCATATGATTTGAACAACCATTGTCAATCACCCATTCACCCTTTTCTTCTACCTTTGCAACCAAAGCTTTCTCCTCAACTAAACAACTAGTGGAATCAATAGGCACAGGTTTATCTTCTTTAATGGTAATAAAAACAACTTCATCTCCTTCTAATTCATCATTTGTAACACCTTCATTTGCAGTATAATAATAGTTCTTCTAGTTCCTAAACTTTCGGTTAAACTTGTAAGGCGTATCATACTTTTCATGCTTCTCATATCTATCATTCCTATCATGCTTACCAAACTTATCATGTATGTCATACTTACCCATTCTCTTCGAGCATCTAGAAGCAAAATGTCTTATCTTATTACAAGAAAAGCATTTCAAGGGAAAATTTCCATCATACTTATCAGCACCTTTAGATAATCTTCCTTCAATCAATGCTTCAATCTCATCAAGCTCTTTTTCTTTCTCTACTATATCTCTTCTTTCTTTTTCATATTGGGATATCCTACACTCATCAGGATCATATTTATGCTTACCAAACACAAATGTTGATGCTTTCAATGTTGTCTCAGACTTTCCTTGTGATTCTTTGATGGTATGATGAATCAATAAGCATCCAAACAACTAATGAGAGGGGGGGTTAATCAGTAGATGGAAAATTGACTTAACTTTCACAAATCTCAAAAACAATCTCTTAAGAAAAACTTAGAACTAATTGGTTCAAACATTGAACTACAAATTGCAATATCACTGTCAAGTATACTGGTTTGACTGTCATAACAGAATAACAATATAAAAACTCTAAAACTCTCAAACCATTTGATCAAAACATCCAAATACTTTACTGACAATAGTAAAAGCACATTTCAAATACTATCGATCATCTTATCATATTTGAGTAGATTTAACAACTAAGCAAATTAACCATAGCCAACATTACCACAAAAGCATTCACCACTTGACATAATGATTTTGACGTGGAAACCCAAATGGGAAAAACCACGGTGGGAATGAATACCCAAAAGTATTCTAAACTCTTCTGAAGTTTGCCCTGTTAGTAGCCAAGCCTATTAAAACTTTTACAAAAAATCTTGGTAGGAACAGATCCTGATAGGGACCACCCAGTTAAGGGATTGACTATAATTCTCTATTAGAAGCAATGCCCTATTAGGAGTAACTTCGGTAGAGGATTTGAAAACCAAGCTAATGGATCACCTAGTTAGAGGATTTAGATATCACTTAGCATGTTAGAGCTTACCCGGTTAAGGGATTTGACTATTGTAATTGTCAAAGAATAACAGGGGTTTGTTGATCTGGTGAATAGAACTACTCTTCTTGATCAGATCCTTTTCATGCTTCTATCTACCTTCACACATACTGTAGATACACCTTCTGGTTCGGCAACAAATCACACTTACACTTAACCAAAATTACCAACACTGCAACAAAACAACTCATCGACCTTATAAGCAAAATAATAGGTCGATAACACATCACAAACCTAAGATCTCATAGAGATTACAAACAAATCGGTTCAAGTATGATCATTGGATTACATAGAAATCATTGAAAATTATTCAAGACAACCTTGATCGCTCCTTGATCATCGCTTTCCCTATAACTCATCACGTGGTTTCCAATTCATGAAATGTACTCACTCATTCCCAAGATAAAACCATTATCTCTACATGCCAAAAATCATTTGAAACTCTTCACATACAACATGCATAGGTGGCATAATCAGTACCGTTCATTATTTGATCATAAACCAATACAACTGATTCACCAAGCTCCATCAATTAGGGTTTAGCACATCAACAGGTAGGGTTACTGGTTGATCTCACTGCTTCTCTTCTCAAGTAATATTGGTTTCCTTCACTATCTCACCTACCGGTTGCAAAACAATATCATTAAAACATCATTACCAGTTATAATTGACATCAATGACCATAATAGTTCACCAATGCAATCTTCATGCAAATACCAACAATATCCCCCTTTGGCATTGATGGCAAAACAAGTATCAATACCCTTTATTGTGATGATTGTGTATAGGAATCCTGGTTTACATTTTACCATGTAATCTCCTTCAACTGAGTCCATGTCTTCAGCTAGTAACTGCCTATAGATCTTCTATCTATCAAACATATAATTCTTCTCCCCATAATCATATAGTTCTTCTCCCCCTTTGACAACAATGCCAAAGTGAAAGTAAAATAGACAGTGTCATACTTCACTGTTCTGCATCAACAATCTGCAACTTGATACTCCCCCTGTGGAATAACTCCACTCTACACCAATCCTGCTACAAGATTCTTTAATTAGCTTCGGGACTGATGTATTCCACATCTGCTCAATTGACCTCATACAGGGGCACAACCGCTAACTAACCTCTAAGATACTAAAAACTACTATTAGGTAGAGGTTTAGTAAAGATAACTGATAGCTACTCCTTAGTAGAAACATGCTCCAATAACACATCTTTACTTTGCACTTTCTCTCTCAAGAAATGATTTTTCAGCTCAATATGCTTGGTTCTAGCATGCAACATCGAGTTCTTTGAAATATTTATTGCACTGGTGTTGTCACATTAAATCTTTACTGGTTTTGTAATCTTCAGCTTGAATCCTTCCAGAATGTGTTTCATCCAAATTGCCTAGGTAAAATTCATATACACTGCAACATATTCAACTTCAGCAATGGACTGTGATATACAACCCTGCTTCTTGTTGCTCCATGATACAAGTCTTCCTCCAAGAAAGAATGCACGACCAGTTGTGCTCTTCCTATCATCAACATTACTCACCCAGTCTACATCTGTATAAAACTTCAAATCAAAGTTACCTGCATATGGATACCATAATCCATAGTCAATAGTACCTTTCAAATATCTAAATATCCTTTTGGTTGCTATAAAGTGTGTCTCCTTTGGATTCTTCTGGAATCTGGCAACTAAACCAACTGCATGAGCAATATCCGGTCTGCTGTAAACAACATAATGCAGTTTCCCTATCATTGATCTATACTCTTTTTCATCAACATATGAGGCATCATCCTCCTTAGATAGTTTACAACCTATAATCATTGGTGTCCCAACTGGTTTACAATCATTGATTCCAAATGCCTTCAATACCTCTTTCACATACTTAGACTATGCGATAAAAATAACACTCTTCATTTGCTCAATTTGCAAACCTATGAAGAATTGTATCTCTCCTACTAGAGACATTTCAAATTCACCTTTCATCTCATTTGTAAAGTCATCACTCATGTCATCATTGCATCCAAATATGATATCATCTACAAACACTTCACTAACCAGTATCTTATCCCCTTCATATTTGAGATATATATTGTTGTCTTCACTGGTTCTCTGAAAACCTATATTCATCAGGTGTGAATGTAGCCTTTCATACCATGCTCTTGGTGCTTGCTTCAAACCATATATGCCTTGTGCAATTTACACACCATATCTTTTGCATTAGTCAAAGCATAACCATTTGATTGCTCAATGCATACTTCTTCTTCCAGTATTCCATTTAGAAATGTTGACTTCACATCCATCTGATATAATTTGAATCCCTTATATGTTACAAATACAAGTAGAGTCCTAACACCTTCCAATCTAGCAATTGATGCAAATGTGTCACCATAGTCTTTTCCTTCTTCTTGTGCATAACCTTTGCATACCAATCTAGCTTTGTTTCTAACTACTACTCCATCTTCACTCAGTTTATTCCCAAATACCCATTTAGTACCTATCACATTTTTATTCATTGGTCTGGGTACTAGGGTCCATGTATTGTTTTTCTCAATCTGGTCAATCTCCTCTTCCATAAATTTAATCTAGTGATCATCTCCAAATTCTTCCTTAGCAGTTCTAGGTTCAATAGTGGAGATCATGCAATAATTCTTTCTAATTCTTCTTCTGGTTAACACTCCAGCATCTTTATCTTGAATAATCTGGTCAGGATTATGATTGAGTCTTACATACCTTGGAATGAGATGATGATTATCTTCAGGTTCTTCTTCCTTACTATCATCATCTTCTTTTGAATCTACATGTTCCGATTGAACTAGTACTACAACATTCACTTCACTAGATTATGGCTTCATCGGTTCTAGTTCCAAAATCAGAATGTAAGGTTCATCTTCATTATTTTCCTTACTGGTTTCTCCTAAAACTTTAGGACACTCATCCACTCAGACATCACCTCTCAATGATTCTTTGTGTCCAGTTGTTGTAAAATTTGTAGGCCTTACTCTTGGTGTAGTAACCAATAAATATGCCTTCATCACTCTTAGCCTCAAACTTACTAACATAGTCACCTCTCTTGATAAACCATTTACTACCAAAAATCTTAAAATAACTGACATTATGTGATCTACCATACCAGTATTCATAAGGAGTTTTATCCTTACCTCTCTTTACCAATATCTTGTTCATAGTGTAGACAGTTGTGCTGATAGATTTTCTCCATAAAGGTTTTGCTACACCTCCTTGTATTATCATCATTCTAGCAGCTTCAACAATTGATTGGTTGTTCCTCTCTACAATACCATTCTATTGTGGCATCCTCGGTGCAGAAAATTGCCTCTTAATTCCATTGTCTTCATAATATCTCGTGAATTCCTTTGAAGTAAATTCACCACCTTGATCGGTCCTCAGACACTTTATCTTCTTACCACTTTCCTTTTCAACTAAGGCTTTGAATTCCTTGAACTTACTAAAGGCTTATGTTTTGTCCTTCAAGAATGTGACCCACATCATTCTTGAGAAATCATCAGTGAAGATCATAAAATATATGTCACCTTGAATACTTTTAGTCCTTATTGGTCCACAGAGGTCTGTATGAACCAAATATAACAAATATTCTACTCAGAAATATTTGCTCTTAAAAGTTGAGGATGCCATCTTTCCTAACTGGCATTCCTTACATAGCGCATTCACAGGTTTGTCCAACTGAGGCAAACCTCTTACCGACTTGAAATTATTGATTTTGACAATGTTATCAAAATTTATATGACAAAACCTCCGATGCTAAAGCCAACTATCATATACTTTAGCAATCAAACAGTTGTTGACTTTAGGCTTTAGGTGAAACAGGTTATCTTTTGTTTGTTTTCCGATTGCAATTAGTTCACCTTTTCTCCCATAGATTTTGCACATTCTATTCTTAAATTCCAATGGATAACCTATGTCATTGAGTTGAGCTACACTCAAAAGATTGTCCTTTAATCCTTCAAACCAATAGACATCATCTGCACTGCTCTTTCCATTAAGAGAAATGGTTCCCTTTCCTTTTACCATGCAGGGTAAGTCATTTCCAAATCTCACTCCTCCTCCATCAAATTCCTTCAAAGTAAGAAATTTACTCCGGTCACTAGTCATATGGTGTGAACAACCACTATCTATGATCCAATCATCATAACTATCCATGCGAGAAACTAATGCCTTCTGATCAGATGTCTCCTCTTTAATGGAAACAAAGACAATGTACTCATTAGCATCTCCCTCTGATTCCTCATCAATGATACCACCATCAACTGCAATGAGACAATCTCTTTTGCCTTTTCCTTTGTACTTCTTGTACTTCTCACGCTTATGCTCATTGTCACCATTAGGAAAGTTAGCTACAATGTGTCCAATCTTGTTACATGAAAAACACTTTAAAGGTAATTTATTTATGTACTTACCAGTACCTCTAGGAAACCACTTAACCAACAATGCTTCAAGCTCAATCAGACTGTCTTTATCATCGACTTCTTTCTTGGATCTAGACTCATAACTATGACTAACATCTCTGCTTCTCCTCATAGGCGGGTTAGAAACTGAAGTTCTAAATGCATATTTGTATTTCTGAGCACTACCATCATAACCATTTAATTCAAATGCAATAAGTTTACCAATGATGGATTCAAGAGTTACCTTAGTTTTATCAATAGACTTTAGCTCCTGAATGGCTACAAGTCAGATAGCGTAGACTGGTAGAAGGGTTATCAACACCTTATGAACCACTATGGTATTCTCCATTTTACCACTAGCACTCTTGATCTCACCAACTATCTCCTTGATCCTCTGACCATACTATTGAATATTCTCACCTTCAACCATCTGCATGTCATCAAATTTACCTCTCAAACTCTCTTCTTTGGCAATCTTCACATGCTCATCACCACTATAGATTTCCTCAAATTTCTTCCACACATCATAAGCATTCTTCAGACCATAGACATCAACATACTTCAAATCGGACAAAGAACTGATAGTGGACTCCAATGCTTGATTATTTTCTTGTTGCTCTTTCTTTTGATCATCAGACATAGTCCCACTAGGTGCAACATATTGAGTAACAACATGTTCCCAGTATTGACTTCCTAGACTGTTGATATAGATTTTCATCCTATCACTCCATATTTTGTAGTTTTCCCTATTAAAATTTGGAGCTTCTTTCTTCATCATGTTCTTCAATATCTTTACCTCAAGTTGTTAGGCTTAGACACTAGAGGACCTGAAATGCTCTGATACCAATTGATGGTATGATAAATCAATAAGGATCCGAACAACTACTGAGAGGAGGGGGTGAATCAGTAGATAGAAAACTGACTTAACTTTCATAAATATAAAAAATAATCTCTTAAGACAAACTCAGAACTAACTGGTTCAAACACTAAACTACAAATTGCAATATCACTATCAAGTATACCGGTTTGACTGTCATAACAGAATAATAGTATAACAACTCTCAAACTCTCAAACCATTTCACCAAAACATCCAAATACTTTACTAACAATAGTAAAAGCACATTTTAGATTACTGTCGGTCATCTTATCATATCTAAGTGGATTTAACAGTTAAGAAAATTAACCATAGCAAACATAACCACAAAAAACATTCACCACTTGACACAATGATTTTGACGTGGAAACCCAAATGGGAAAAACCACAGTGGGAATGAATGCCCACAAGTATTCTGAACTCTTCTAAAGTTCACCCTGTTAGGAGCCAAGCCAATTAAATCTTTTACAAAAATTCCTGTTAGGGACCACCCGATTAAGGGATTAACTATAATGACTATTAGAAGCAATACCCTATGATAGGGAGAGACCCAAAGGAGGACCAATTAAAGCTAAGTGGAATCTTCTTGTTAAGAGACTCCTTCAAATGAGAGTGGAAAGGTTTTGGTTTTCTTGATAAGGCCCACTTTCAATGTTCACAAGCTTCACTCAACCCACAACTTCCTCCTTGAGTTCTTCCCATCATTTGTTCATACACTTACTCAACTCAAACTATCATGCTCACTTACTCAACACTTACTCAAACCCTTCTTATGGGTCTAAACCCCAAATATAGAAAATCTGATCATAATAAGGTGTTAGTAAGTTTCCTTGAGTGTTTTCAAATGGATTCCAATGGTTCTTCAATAACATTCACCCTTGCACCAATCGGGTTCACACATTTTTGTAAAATAGGGCTAAAAAGGGCTACTAGTCGAGTAGGCCTAATTTGGAGTATTTTGCTCATTTTGTTCAATGATGGAAAATACCACCTTAGGAGTTGAATTGGATGTTTATAAAAATTCAAGAACTCAATGATTTTTCAGGTCTTAGGTTCTATGAGGTGGGTTTTGAGACTGTCCTCAATTTTAGGTTTAAATGTAGGGTTTGGTTAGGGTTTTAGTTCTTACACCATAGTATCTCGCTCCTAAGCTTAGTTCAAGCCTCCACACTTCTTATAATAATCTTCCACAACATACCAATGCCTTCCCTACCACTAACAACCAAGCATTATGCCAAACACTTGGCAAACAAACTGAAAAAAAACAAAAACACTGTCAAAATCACTATTTTTCTAAGTTTTCACTGTCATTTATGCACAATAGAGGGTTAAGACTTCCAAATTCCTGAACCATAGAATGAATAGACCTTCAAAAAATCAATTTCATACTGCATTGAACAAATATGGTGAAGTCTTCATGCATAGAAGGTTTCTAAGACAATCTTGGTGCCAAAAACCAATATATTTCCCAAAACAGGGAGTTTGCTACCCTTTACAAATAGTGACACTTTATAATGCAAAAATGGATAAATTTTGGTAATCCAATCCATCCAAAAAGCTTATAGGACAGGTGCAGACCTTTTTCCATGTTTTTTTCAACACTTGATGCTTAGAATCCAAATTTTGAGCATAAAGGAAGATTACTAGCCAAGTTAGACAACTTGCCTAATAAGTGCTCAAACTCATCTTTTCCATCATGACTGACAGAAAAAACTTAAAATACAATATTTATAAAGGTCCAAATTGGTCTCCAAGGTTCTTTTTTTCTTGGTTATCCATGGAGAACAAGTGTTTCAATCCATTTTCTTCAAAACCCCAATTCAAGGCAGCGAGCTGGCAAAAACTAAAAGATTTTTTTTGATAAACCAAAACATAGTAAAAACCCTAACACAAAGAATTAAAAACATTCATAAAACCATGAACAAACTCCCATGAAAGAATAGTATGGAAATGTTGCTTTGTACGGACTGTTACAATAGATTAAGCTTAAAAAGCATGAAAAATAGTCATATTTCATTAATTTCCTCTTGCTAATACAAAGACAACCCATTTACAATGTTTGAAGTGTCCTTATATAGGCACACTCAAACCATTCCAACCATTATGGCATTCATAACTACCTTGTAGAGTGATTTTACAACTTTTCTCACTGTTTGTCAAAATGTTGCTTGACAACATTGGCAATTTTTTACTCTTAGTGCATTTTTTACCTAAAAGACAAATATCTTCCACCTAACCATTTGAGAAGGTGTCACTTCAATAAATACACCCACTCCAAGTCCTTTCTAGGCTTGTTACAAGGTTTTGAGTATATTTTCACTATAATGCCATTTTTGGCTTACAAGGCATTATGGGCCAAAACTGGAAAGAAAACTTGAGAAAACTATCTAAACACTCTAAGATAAACCTAAACCATAATGAAACCTAAAACACAAAGTTGGACTCTTAAAATAGTCCTTTATTCAATTCATGATCCCATCAGGATCAAACAAGCCAAAATTGTGAAGGTGCTCTTGCACCACCCTGTTAGGAGTAACCTTGGTGGAGGAATTGAAATCCAAGATAATGGATCACCTAGTTAGAGGACTTAGATAGAACTAAGCATGTTAGAGCTTACCCGATTAAGGGATTTGACTATTGTAATTGTCAAAGAACAATAGGGATTTTCTAATCTTGTGAATAGCACTGCTCTGCTTGATCAAATCCTTTTCATGCTTCTATCTTCCTTCACACATATTGCAGATACACCTTTTGGTTCAGCAACCAATCACACTTACACTTAACCAAAATTGCCAACACTACAACAAAACAACTTATCGACATTATAAGCAAAACAATAGGTCGATAACACATCACAAACCTAAGATCTCATAGAGATTACAGACAAATCAGTTCAAGTATGACCGTTGGATTACATATAAATCATTGTACATTGTTCAAGACAACCTCAATCGCTCCTTGATCACCACTTCATCGATCCCTATAACTCATCATGCAATTTCCACTTCATGCAATGTACTCACTCATTCCCAAGATAAAATTGTTATCTCTACTCGCCAAAAACCATTTGAAACTCTTCACATACAACATGCATATGTGGCATAATCATTACCATTCATTATTTGATCATAAGCCAATATAACCGATTCATATCTCCATCAGTTAGGGTTTAGCACCTCAATGGGTGGGTTACTAGTTGATCTCACTGCTTCTCAAGTAATATCCATTTCCTTCACTAGCTAACCTACCGGTTGCAAAACAACATCATAACAACATCATTACCAGTTATAATTGACATCAATGACAATATAATAGTTCATCAATGCAATCTTCATGTAAATACCAATATTCTCCAAATTCGCTCAGCTCAAATGCAGCAAGTTTTCTAGCCAGCACATTTCTTGTCACTGTAGTTACACTCTAGATCTCATCAATAGAAGCAACCTTATGTTTATAAGCAGTAGGAAAAGATATCATCACCTTAGAAACAATCTCATCTTCTCCAATCTTTCCACCGACAAATTTGATACCAAGGACAAGCTCATTCACCTTAGCCATGTATGAATGTATGTTCTCATCATCTCCCATCTTCAATGTCTCATACTTTCCTTTTAGACTCTGCAACTTAGCAACTTTCACTTGACTATCACCTTCATATAGGATTTCAAGTTTCACCTAGATTTCATGTGTGGTCTGAAGTTCCATAAGATTTGTCATTTCAAAATCAGTCAGGGCACTAAGCAATGCTTCCTTCACTCTCATGTTATATTCAGCTTCCTTAACCTCATCAGGAGTGGATGGTACATTCTAAGCAACAACATAGGCAGTCTTAGTAATCTTCCAATAATTTTCTCCAAGACATTTCAAATGCACCTCCATCTGTCTCTTCCACACATTATAGTTGGTTCCATCAAACCTCGGACTATCCTTCTTGAAAAGAATACCTTGAGCTACCATCCCAGATCTCCTCAAGCGATTAAGCTTCTACCGAAGGATCTTTCTTTGATACCAATTGTTAGCAACAATCAAGAAGGAAGACTGAGAGGGGGGGGTGAATCAGTCTTCACCAAATTAACAACAAATTAAACTCCAAAACATAAACTGATAAATTGCAACAACAAATAGATAAGAAAATTAACAACACAACACACAACACCAATATTTTTGATGTGGAAAACCCATTTAAGAGAAAAACCATGGTGGGAACCTACCCACAGTAAGATGATACTCTGCAGTAGTATGTGAAAATATTACAATGGGGAATGCACATGCATTCAGGCACACTGCCTAGAGCTCACTGCTCAAAAGATATATGCCCAAAAGTCTACAACCCTCAAGGAAGTCTCACTGACTTACAATATGATTTAGACTATAATCCAGAAGGAATGAACTGCAATGATAGCATCTACAAATGCCTGATGACAGTTTTGGTTAAGCACAATTGTCTTCTCCGCAACAACAATCTCATCTCAACACTTCACCTAATGATAAATCTCTTTTTTCACACAATTACCTCTCTCTGATAATCTAGAAACAATACCAACATCTAAATTACATAAATATCTCACCTATATATACAAATCATCAACCTTGATAACAAGATCAACTAAACCCTCAAATCTCAACTTATAATTATAAAAATTACATTGCACGATACAAAGATTGACCACTGGACCAATATTATGATTTATATTACATAGCATGGACCTAATTCAAATTCCCAAATGATTACATCCACCAAAAATCTCGCCAAGATCAACCGCAACACGCTACACCACCATAAATACTGCATAACATGCAAATCATCACCAATTGATAGAAACCACCAAAAACTTGCACAAGGATCAATGTGGATCACCAAAACAAATAGGAAACAACTAGGAAACACTAGAAATCATGTTAGAAATTGGACCAACACCTCTTTTCAAATCTTCATCGGTCAACATCTCAAAGCTCAAGAACACAACCAATCAGCAACGGTCATGAGGAAAGATAAATTTTGGAGCACCAAATCCTAGACCATCTGAAATGAAGATACACAAGATCATCCCAAACAATAATCCAAAGTCTTAGCACAAGATGTGATCACACCGGAATATATTGGAGGAAATACCGGATTCTACAAAACAGTTATCAGCAAAACCAAACTACAAAACTGGATCAAAAATTGTTCCCAAAATCTCTAGTATAAATCACAAGAATATATTGACATCAATGACAACAACATATCCTAGAAGCAACAATTAACAATCAAATTCAACAATCTCTCCAATAATCCAAAAAGTCTAACATCTTCAAGTCTAGCTACTGGAGCAAAAGTCTCCTCATAATCAATCCCTTCTTTCTGTGAATATCCTTTGCATACCAATCTTGCTTTATTTCTGACAACTTCACCGACTTCATTCAATTTGTTCCTAAATACCCATTTAGTATGAATCACATTCTTATCTTTAGGTCTAGGCACAAGTTCCCATATGTTATTCTTTTCAATATGATTCAATTCTTCTTCCATAGCCCTTATCCAATTGTCATCTTTACAAGCTTCAACAACATCTTTAGGTTCAATTTTAGAAATCAAACATACCTCTTCAGCAACTAGCCTTCTTTTAGTCATCATACCTTTATTTTTATCACCAATAATATGGTTTTTAGAATGATTCAATCTTGCATACCTCAAAGTCTTTTGATTATTCTGACTATCAAGATCCTACACCTCTCTATTGGCAACAGCAATATCCAGATCAATTGTCTCTACCAGATCATTCTGCTTCAATTCTTCAGTTTGAATAGGTGTTAGAACAATATGCTGACCATCATCATATCCACATGCTTTAATCTCTTTTCCATAGTTCTCATCAACTTTCACATTTGCACTTTCCACTTTCTTTCTTAGTCTCTTATTGTAGCACCGGTAGGCTTTTGTCTTTGTTGAATATCCCAAGAAAATTCCTTCATCACTTCTTGCATCAAATATTCTTATATCCTCATCTCTCTAGATATAACACTTGCTACAAAAAATTATGAAATATCTTATAGTAGGAACATGACCAAACCATAGCTCATAAGGAGTCTTATCAGTATCACCTTTTATATGCACTCAGTTGAATGTGTAAACAACAGTACAAATAGCTTCTCTCCAATAGATCTTTAGAATATTCCCTTCAATAAACATAATCCTTGCAACATCCAAGATAGTTTTGTATTTCCTTTCAATAAATCCATTATGTTGTGGGGTTTTAGGAGTAGATAATTATCTTCTAATCCCATGATTCTCACAGAATGAATCAAACTCACTGGAACAGAATTCTCCTCCTCTATTAGATCTGAAACATTTCACCTTTAGTCATGTCTCAGTCTCAACCTTTTCTTTGAATATCTTGAATTTGTCCAATGCTTCTAATGTTTCCTTCAAAAAGACAACCCACATCATTTTGAAATAATCATCAATCAATAACATAAAATTTTTGTCACCCTGAACACTTCTAATATTTGTAGGTCCACATAGGTCAGTATGCACAAGATCTAGCAATCCATCAGATGTATACTGCTTACTCTTGAAATAAATTATTATTTTCTTACCCATTTGACATTCCTTACATACCAGATTAGCAGGGTTAACAATTTTAGGCAAATCTCTAATAGCTTGTGTAGAACTGACCTTAATCATTAAATCAAAATTAACATGACACATCCTCCTATGCCACAACCAACTTTCATTGATCTAGTCAATCAAACAACTTTTCTCATCAGCATTCAAATGAAAGATATTACCTTTAGTATTAGTTCCAGATGCAATTTCTATACCGGAGGCATTTAGGATATTGTATTTTCCACTCTTGAATTATAAATCATAACCTTTGTCAACCATCTATCCAAAACTTAAAAGATTGTGCTTCAAACCTTCAACATACAAGACATCATCAGTTTTATGCTTACCATCAAAGGAAATAGAACCTCTACCACGGATTAAATAGGCTTTGTCATCTCCAATCTTACTATTCCACCATCATATCTTTCCATAAGTTCACAAATTTGCTTTTATCACTAGTCATATGATGTGAACAACCATTGTCAATTGCCCATTCATCTTTCTCTTCAACTTTAGCAGCTAAAGCTTTCTCCTCAATAGTGCAGCTTGTGGAATCAATAGGTACTGGTCCATCTTCTTTGATATCAATAAACACAACTTCATATCCTTCTAATTCTTCATCTGTAACACCTTCATCAGCGACATAATAACAGTTCTTCCAATGCTTATACTTTTGGTTAGGCTTGTAAGGCTTGTCATACTTTTCATGCTTCTCATATCTATCATTCCTATCATGCTTATCAAATTTATCATGCCTATCATAGTTAGACATTCTCTCTAGGCATCTAGAAGCAAAATCTCCTATCTTATTGCAAGAGAAACATTCCAGAGGCAATTTTCCATCATACTTACCAACTCCCTTAGGCAATCTCCAAGCAATCAATCCTTCAAGCTCATCCAATTCTCTTTCTTTCTCTTCCATCTCTCTTCTCTCTCTTTCATATCTAGATATTCTACATTCATCAGGATCATATTTTTGTTTTCTAGGATATATATGCTCTAAATGTTGTCTCAGACTTTCCATGTGATTCACCAATTTTGTTCAGTTCAAATGCAACAATCTTTCCAACCAACATATCTCTTGTCACAGTAGTCACACTCTAGATCTCATCAATAGAAGCTACCTTATGTTTGTAAGAAAGAAGCCATGATCTCAGCACCTTAGCAACAATTTCATCTTATTCAAAGGTTCCACCAACACATCTGATACCTAGGACAAGATCATTCAACTTAGCCATAAAGGTTTTTATGTTCTCATCATCTCCCATCTTCAGCATCCCATACTTCCCTTTCAAACTCTGCAACTTAGCAACTTTAATTTGTTTATCTCCTTCATACAAGGTTTCAAGATTCTCTCAAATCTCATGTGCAGTCTTAATTCCGATTACATTAGTCATTTCTAAATCAGTGAGGACACTCAGTAATGCTTCCTTAGCTCTAATTTTATTTTTAGCTTCCTTGATCTCATCAACAATAACTAGTCCATTCAAAGGAACATAATAGAAATTCTTAGTAATCCTCTCCAAGACATCTCAAGTGCACCTCCATTCAGTTCTTCCATATAGCATAGTTATTTCCATCAAATATCAGACTCTCCTTCTTAAAGACTTCTAGTTGCCATCCCGAATCTCCCCAAGTGGTTAAGATAATTTTGAAGGATCTAGCTCTGATACCAATTATTGGCAACAACAATGAGAGAAAAATGAGAGGGGGGGGTGAATCGGTTTTCACCAAATTAACAAACTCAAGCACAAATACAATTCTCATAAACTGTAGCAACAACAAAAATAAGAAAATTGATAACACAACACACAACACCAAGGTTTTGACATGAAAAATCCAATTAAGGGAAAAACCACGGTGGGAACCTACCCACAATAAGATGATACTCTACAGTAGTATGTGAAAATATTACCATGGGGAATACACCAGCATTTAGGCACACTACCTAGAGCTTATAGCTCAAGATACAAGAACCTGGAAGGCTACAACCCTTAGGGAAGTCTTGTTAACTTACAATAAGATTCAGACTACAATCTAGAAGGAATGCGCTACAATAATAGCATCTGCTAATGCCTGATGACAATTCTGGTTAAGCACATTTGTCTCCTCTACACCAATCTCTTCTCAATACACCACACTGAAAGATGAATCCTATGTTCACACATACACCACTCTCTAATAATGCAGACACGACCTTGATGCCTAAATTACATGACTATATCACCTATTTATACAATTTATCAACCTTGACAACAAGGTCGGCTAAACCCTTTGCTCATAATTACAAAATTACATCATACGATACAAAGATCGACCACTAGACCAATATAATGATATATATTATATAACAAGGACCTAAATCAAATTCTTAAACATGCAACACCACCAGAAATCATGCCAACATCAACCACAACATGCTACACCACCAAGAATACCACATAACACGAACATCACCAGCTCAAAAAAATCACCAAGAACTCACACAATGATCAATGCGGATCATCAAAACAAATAGTACATGATTAGGGAACACCAGCAGGCACGTTATAGTCATCGGTAACAATTGCACCAACACCACTTATCAAATCTTCATCGATCAACATCTAAAACTCAAGAGTACTCAAACAACAACAACTGTCACGAAGAAAGATAACTTTTGGAGCACCAAATCATGAACCATCTAAAATAAGATACCTAAGACCATCCCAAACAATCTCCCAAAATATTAGCTCAAGATTTGATTACACGAGAATATACTGGAGGAAATACTGAACTCTACAAAGCACTGATCAAAAAAACAAACTGCAAACCGGATCATATGAAATGATCAATTAAGCTTCCCAGATCACTAAAACCAATATAGAAATATATAATGATACTAGAAATATTCCATATACCAAACCATGATCCCAATAAACCAATTTGCAACCACCGGAGCAATAAATCATAGGAATATGTTGACATCAATGACAACAACATATCCTAGCAGCAGCAATCTCCAACATTTTCTTCCACTATTCTGGAATGCTGCTATGTTCTTCTCCTCTATCATACACCGAAGCATAAATCCAAAGATGGCACACTTGAAACTTTTCACAGACACTCATACAATCTTCGCACGCTCACATCAATTAGCAAAATGATCATATAGATTGGTCTTATATATTTGTATCACTTGATTAGGTCACCAACATGTCAGCTCCAAAAACCTTTACAAAACATGAAACGTGTAACAAGAAGTCGACTCAATCTGTTTACAAATACACACACGGACTAAAACAAATTGATTATACACTTTACATATGTCATCTTGACAATCTTGAACTCAAAACCAATAACCAAAATTATCCCAAAGATTCTACATAACACACTACACCACTAATCACCCAAATAACCCTATTCTTCCTAAAATATCAAATACCGGATCTTCAATCACACATGAGAATCCATATCGAAAGCTAGGATTGTAGACTAAGCAATTCCAATCAACCAATTAACTAACTTTTCCACCACAAACAAAAATGTGCACCCAAAATTGAGTTCTACTCAATGTACTCATACTCTATCGAATACTATGTTCCACCTTCCAGACTTAAGAAAAACTTCCAGTAGGATAATTTTGTATATTCCAAATGAATTTTCTGATCTGAGTTGTCATCAATGACAACATCCAAACATTCCTCAAGCACTTATCTCTTCCGATATAGTGTCTCTTGCCAACAAGTTCCATGTTACCTCAAGTGGCCTACTTGAGTAATGTGGTCCTCCTGCGAGATAACAATACTATTTATGAAACATTCATCAATTCTTCATCATAACATGTATGTAGAGTAACACCAAAGTAGTTGCAAAGAATCTAGAACAAAATATTTTATTTATTCTCACAAATCTGGTAATAACTGAGTACAAAATAAACTGAAGACTAATAGAATAACTCATTTTTTCTTCTTGACTAACTATTTACATAGGACAGTAGATCTCTATTTGAACATTGAAGAGGAATTTAAACATTAACTATCCTTTATTAACTTCTAACTACCTATTGCTCATGTTAAAGACTCAAGCATCTTATTCAAAAGAAAGATAAAACTAACTAAAGGAGTTCACTACAAAGGAAAATCCTTTATTGAATGGTTACAACATAACATAAAGTAATCCTTCCCATCACTCTAGAAGTGATGACTCATAATGGTGGATTCATTCAAACAAAAAATGCATTTAGATAGAGGAAGAGTCTACAAAGACTCTTCTTCTTTTTCTTTGATCATTTCTACTCCTAGCTATCCCACATGCATGTGCATTCAATTCCTTTCCTTGGAATAAGGATGACTAGCGCAACAAAACTCTCCCTTCATTCATGTTCATGCTCCTATGCCACATTAGTACCAAATAATAATAACACACAAAAAAACCATTATTCACAATAATTTAGTGCCAAGCATTCATCAAACACATAATATATGTATACCATTATGTCACATGAATATATATTATAATTAATAGTGATTGTGTCTTTTAAATTCATAAAGTATAAAGAAGTCTTAACTATAGTTTGAAAGTGGTATAAACTGGAGACATCAAACTATAAAACCTAGGACATTAGATAACTCATCATACCCCCCAACTTTATCATTTACTTGTCCTTAAGTAACTCAACTCCTAAGCATTGTTGCCTAAGACACTTAGCCTATAGTCAATTGTTTGAGTTACTCTAAATGTCTTATGTAGGTATAATCCCTTGTCTCTAGCAAATTATTCCCAATGGTCTTTTTCTTCATCCACATTTATCATATATTGCATGGTCTAATGAGGTATTGGATGTAGAAGCAATGGAGGATGAACTTGCAAAGGCAACCATTCAATCCCACGTAACTTTGTTGCTCTGATGTATCTTTTGGCCCTTAATTTCAGTGCAATGAAGTGATATAGGGAATGTGGCTCTCTACACTTCATTTCTGGAGTTAATTCACTCCACTATTGTGTTCCAAAGTCTACTCCTTAATTGTGCTTCTCATGAACACTTGGATCATCTTATAATTCTCCCTTTTGATATCATGAACTTTTTCATAACACACCAAGCCTTAAAATTATACCAACCTATTCATTAGCAATGGTAGTTGAATCCTTAGACTCAAGCCTTATTCTCAAGGGATATGTATTGTCTTTCTCTTTGTATTGCTAAAGAAATTCTCCCCTTTCTTGCTCATTTTTGAGGTATGAGGTGAGAGCCCTTAGTTGTAAATCCCCCACATAATATAAAGGGTTCCAGGTTGGTCCATAAGGGATAGCTAATTTATGCAAGTAAAACTCACACAGTTGATCTTGCAAATTGGTGTTAGCTCTAGAATAAGCTTGCAAAAACAATTAAGGGTCTACAACTGATATAGAGTGACCGTTCAACAACTGAGTAATTTGAAAATAGAGAAAAATTTTATGTAAGTACAAAGAATACACTCTAGTAGGAGGCCTACAGTTCCTCAATTGATTATCCAACTCAGCCATTTGTACCAATTGATTGGTCAATTTCCTTATCTGAGTGTCCTATTTGTTTATGTCAACTTCACATCGATGCTGAAGATTTATCTTTTTTTCAATCCATTGTGCATTATGCTTTGCATATTTTTCTTGTTTTTTCCATAGTTCATAGCCAAGTTTTAGTGTACTTACTGGTGCAAGTGTATTATTTTTACCAGTAGTGGTGCATTCCCTTCTTTGTGATTCAATAATGGCCATCCTAGCTAAATATTTGGGTCCAGCATTGTCTACCTACAATTTTTCTTCCCACTCCAATGCTTGTCCATAACTAAAAAAATGATTTTCTCATGAGCTACATTTAGCTCTATCCTTCACTTACTTTCAATGACATGTTCAGGACCAAAATAAATGTTAGGCCCTTCTACTTCCTCACCAATGTCAATATCATGTTTTGCCACAAGTAATATGGTATCTTGATGTACAAAGTTGACTGGCTTCTTAAGGAGTTTTAGAGCAATAAAAGGATCCTCTTCTTTAGTGTCCTTATCAAAATCATCCAAGTGATAAAATTGAAAATTTTCTCTTTTATCAATCCTTTCATGAATATCTTATATTTTTTCTTCCCTTTTTCCTCTATCAGAAAACATGTAACTTCTTTCAAAATTAGTATCCTCTAATTGAACTGTCTCCACCTTAATTTCTTGTTTAGTTGAAGGCTTTTTCTTTTGAAGGTGGGTAGACTACCTTCGCAACAAGTAATATGGTATCTTGATGTACAAAGTTGACTGACTTCTAAGGGAGTTTTAGAGTAGTAAAAAGATCATCTTCTTTAGTGTCCTTATCAAAATCATCCAAGTGATAAAATTGAAAAGTTTTTTCTTTTGTCAATCCCTTCATGAATATCTTCTATTTTTCCTTCCCTTTTTCCTCTATCAAAAAGCATGTAACTTCTTTCAAATTAGTATCCTCTAATTGAACTATCTCCAACTTAATTACTTGTTTAGTTGAAGGCTTTTTCTTTTGAAGTTGAGTAGACTGCCTTCAAGAACTTTGTTCAACCTTAACACCTTCAACCTCTTTCTATGGCCAAGATTGTCTTTTAAATTTTGAAGGCCTACATTCTTCTGTTGTTTTCTCCTTTATTTCCAAGTCCTCGGTTTCCTCCTTTGCCTCCTTTCCCTTCTCAACCAAGGATGCTTTCTGAGAGTGTCTTACTACTTCTTGTCTTGCATTCAAGTGTTCCTCCATTTTACATGCAACCTATTTCTTCTTTTGTCCTAGGATGGAAGAAGAGCCAATTTCTTTCCTTTTCTTCATAGAGGGTTCCTATTTCGATGGTGAGGGTTCTGTTTCCTGTGATGTTGCATACACTTCTTGTGTTGCTATAGGTGGTTTTTGTGGTTCATTGATATCAACATTCCCCTGTTCTAGAATTGTTTATGGCTAAATGTTATCATCGAAAGGAGAATCATTCAGACCTCCAATTGCAACTAATGCTCTACAAAAGAGGGTTAGAAAATATGTTCGAAGACAACACACACACAAGAGCAAAAACGTTAGTGTTAGCAAGAAAAGATTATTCTAAATAGACATATCAAAAGAGATACTAAAAGCATGAGAGAATATTTAACTAGGGAAGTAAATATGATGAGGCATCTCCAAATGCCTCCTAACATGCTCTTAGCTCCTTCTCCTTTCTTCCTCTCCTTTCCAAGTTCCAAACTAGTGTAGCTCTCAATAGATTTTTGCACTATGGATGCTTATGGAGGTTTGAGATTGAAGCATTTGCTCTAAATGTGAATAAAAAGCTAATACTAGATGCTAGATGCTAAAATGATTTATTTTAAACCAAAGTGACAAGATATTAGTGATTTATGCTAAATGCTCTCTAAAATTCTCTATAACTTAGATGCATACAAGTTTTCAGGATTATGACTATGAATACTAAATGCTTGAGGATTTGAAAATGAGGAATGTGAGCTCTATTTATAGGTAAAATGGAGCAATGGATGGTTGAGATTGAGTAATCTCAACAAGGGTCAGGATTGAATGATATTAAATCCATGTGAAGGCTTTCAACCCAATCTCAGGATGACAAGTGTCAATGTGAGATAGGTTGAGAGAAGAGGGAATAAGCATTAAATGCTTGACATGACCTGAGAGTTAACTTGGGGGTTAAGGTCAAGGTTGGGTTGAATGAATAAATTCTTTATTCAAAGAATAAAGCTTTTATCTAATGGGTAAACTCTTGTGCAAAGGTAAAAGGGACAACCATGGTCAAAGCAATAAATGTTTGAGGAGACACATGAGTGCAAGTTGAAATAACCATAAATGGTCATGTAAGAGTCATTAGTGGTTTTGGAAGACTTTGGAGGTTAAATTGTTGAACACACAAAGCATTAAATGTTTTTCAAAGACTTTGAAGTCTTTGAAAAGTGACTCCAAGCTGCTTAGGAACGTGACAATAATTAGGAGATGGATTAGGCTAATTAGGAAGGGTTTAGAAGAATCTAGAAGGGGTTTAGGAATGTAAGTGGATTTGGTGGGTGAGGGAAAATATGATTTTATTTAAAATAAATTAATTTATTTCAATAAATGTGTGCAAGTTGCATTTATAGGAAAATGCAAGTGGGGGGGGGATAAATGATTTAAATAAATATTTTATTTAATTTATTTAAAAGAGGAAAAGGGGATAAAATGAAATAAATATGATTTATTCATTTAATTGATTGTGAATTTGGTTTTAATGAATTAATTAAAATAAATTGAATAATTTATTTAATTAATAGGAGAATGTTTGAAGATGAATTAATTAAATATTAATTTAATTAACTGATGGCTAGTGGATTTTTAATTAAATAAATAGCAAATATTCATTTAATTAGAATGGACAGATTTATGTGACTACATTTGCCCCTCTTTGAAACGGTGTGGTTTATCGCATCGTTTCAAAGAAAGAAAAATAGGTGTGAAGAAATGCCCCATAAAATATTAATTTAATGGGTGGTATGCCCCCTCGAGAGATGGGCTAAAAAAATTTCAAAAATCGGGCAATCTCTTGAAAAAGAATGAAAATTGGCAAGGTGATAGAAGAGAAGAATTTAGCAATACGGGTGAAAAAAAAAAAGAAAATCAGAGATAAAATGGAGAAATGGGAGGCTTGGGAAGTTCACGGGGACCATGGTGGTGAGCGGGGGAAAATTAGGGGTATGGTGAAGGGTTTATATGGGGAGAAAGGGGTGAAAACATGGTCATTTGAATCCGTGACCATAGTGAATTCAGAGCTCTGATAGTGACATTTTGGGGGAGCGAGCAGCAGTTAGGATGTTGGTACCCATTGTAGAGCACCGATTTGAGCGAGTCCGTCAATTACAACGGCCAAAGGACTATGGACCAGCGGTACGCAAATTTGAAATTTTGAATTTTATGCATTTTTGACATGTTTTTTGCTGAGTCCAAGTTGAGTCAGGACAATAGCGCTGAAACTAGGTTTTGGCATTGTTGTCCAATTAATTAGCGCTTTTGTGCCACAATGGTGCTATTGTGCTATTGTTTGAGTGCTTTTAAAAATATGAGCGCTATTGTATGCATGTTTGAGCACTATTATGTGTTTAGCACTTTTGAGGGGTCAATTGAGTGCTTTTGATGTTAATCAGCGCTATTGTGTAGCCTTTGTAGTGCTTTTGTAATTTGAGCACTTTTGTACAGTTGATTAAGCGCTTTTGTTAGGGAATTAACGCTATTGTTTGCAAGATAGCGCTTTTGTTTAGGAAAATAGATGCCCCAGTTTGTGTGAACAAAAATCTTATGATGTCAATGATGGATGGATAGGGATGTGAAGTGAGAGTTGTTTTGAACCATAGTAGCCCTGATGAGACTTAGGTCATTAGGATAAATGTTTGTTGAAGTCTAGGTGTGCCATGATTGCTTACCTGTTGAGACCTAAAGATACTTGATCAAAGTATTTGTTGATAGTCTAGGTTTAAACTTAAGAAAGTTTGAAAACAAAACAACTAATGATGATGGTTGATGCATGTGTGCAGGAGGATCTACATGTCTTACAGTTGCGTGAGAGACATCCGGCTACACAGGGGTGTTAGTGAACAGATTTGTCCCTTTTTAAAATGATCAATTTTGAACTCTGTCACCTTCTTTTAAGGACAAGTGTTTCCCTAAACAGTTGGGTAAGTATCGTGTAAACCACTTCCCTCTGAATTTTTCATAGGTATAGCTCCCTATCTCAATTTTTCAAGGAATGATTTTAACTATTTTAATTTGAGTACTAGCTTTTAACCCAAAAGCATGTAAGGCTGCCTACTTCATTCTTGGATGAGAGGCTAATATTTCACACATGTTTCTCAAAGGGAGAAAGCAATCTTTCTTATCTTTTCAATACAAGAGATGATAACAACTGAATCAAAGTTCAATACACCATTTCCACAGGTTTAATAAAGAATGAACAGATTAAAGAAACCAAATATGTTCTCAAACATGAATATTTTCTAAAAGAAAACAAACACTCAAAGGAAGGAATATCAGAAGAATAATAATTTTCTGCAATGGAAAGATCGTTACTGTTATTTGATTAGATAAGCGTATGCAAAGATATGTATCTACACATATTCAAAACCCACAAATTTTCCTTCTCCCAAGAACAGTATGATCATTGTATATATATATTCTTATGGAACAAAGGCACAATAATACATGTATAAATCTTTTTCCATTCCAGATTTATCAGTCTGATTCCTCCTTCCACAAAATAGAAAATTCACAAAAAACAAAGGGAAAAACAAAAACTAACCCCTATTCTATCTATCTTTCCTTAATTTATAGTTTTTTTAAGAACAGGGGAGGTCTCCCTGAAAACTCGGCCTCCCCCAAAATAGTTATGAAACTGACAAGATGTATTATGGGACAGATGTCCCGAAGTCTTTGCATAAACATAAGAAATTACAAAAATAAAGGAAGTTGGGCCTAAAATAATGCATTATGTCACTTTTCCATCATCATCATCCTCTCCGCTTTCGCGGGCGTCGTGAGCGGTTGTGAGTTCTTGAACAATGGATTGGTTCGAAACTTTCATCACGTTGAGCTTTGCCTTCGCTGCCTCCTTATTCCAGCGGTGCTTCACCATCTTTTCAGCATGTTTCAACAGCTGATCATTTCCAATGAAAGTCATAGACTCAATCCTAGCCACCCTTATTATATCTTCCGAAGTGAAATTACCCTTGGCCTTGATTTTCTCCATGTTTATTCGGAAAGCCTTGATTGCATCCTGTGTGTTCAACCCACAAATTCCCAACTACCAATCATGGTCAAGGTTAACCACCTTGTTATCATTTACTATGTTGCACTTGAGATCCTAGAGCTCGTAAACAGAGATCTTAGCGTCGGAGATCACAGACTTGAAGGTCAGCACTCAACACATTATGGTTTTCTTCAGCACAAAGAGCTGACATTCATCCACCACCAGTTTGATTGAGTGTTCTGTCAAAAACCTGGTAACTCCATATTCTTCTATTTTGGCAAACAAGGGCAAGATATTCTGCCATTTGTGCTCCTCCTAATGGTTTCAGACACTGGGTCATATTTAGCAATACATTCCCGAATCAATTCTGGGCAAGGAATGGCTGGGGGAAAAGTTGTGGCTTCTATGAGACCGCTACTCAAAATCTCCACACCAAAAGACTTGTCAATTCCCTTGAACACCCTCTCTTTCAACACCTCAAGATTTTCCCCTTTTAGGTCAGTATCACTAACTATGGGTTTAGTGGATGCTAGGCTAAAAACGTTCCCAAACAAATGTAGTGTGGACTTTATAATTTAAAACAATAAGCCTAAACCGGTTGCAGCAAAACTTTCTATAAGAGAGAAAATGCAAGCAAAAACCACTGGAGAGAACAAGAAAAAGACTCACCTTCACAGTTGAACAACCAGATGATGACTAGCAACAAACAAGACTCCTATCCAAGAAAAACAAAAACGCAGCAGTGAGGAACAAATGCACAGCACTAATACTCCTTCATACCTTATTAGTGAAGGCAATGATACAGAAAAACCGAATGCAATAATTCCAATTTTCAGTCTAAGTGTGTTAAGTTTGTGGATTGGACATCGCACGCATGCATTGAATGCATGGCAGCATTTTTGAAGTAACTGCCAGTTCCCAAAATGATTGCTTACTTTGAAAAGCCAGGAATCGACATCACTTAAAACATGGTTCAGCTTCCACATATTTGGTAATGAATGCACCATCAAATCATTAAAACTTGTGGGACCCACCAACTTCGTACACATATGAACATCCTGAACAGACTTCATGGGCATTGAAGTAGTTCAAGATGTACGCCGCGCTCAAGGAGAATCTTGTCGAGAAAACTAATTATATCAAGCTACTAACCACTTGTGCTATATTGAATATGTTGAACACGTTTGAACCTCTTGAACTTGGTTCAATGAGTTCAAAACTCGGAGAGAAATAAAGTAACATATCACCGAACAAGAAACTTTTAGAGAGTCACTGCAAGACACTTAGAGAAAATATTAGTATGAAAAACCTCCCTGAACACCTAGGAACCTATGGAACCTAAATGAACCTGTTGAACTCGGTTCAAGATGGTTCAACGTGTTCACAGAGTTCAACCAATTACCTAAACTTGACATTTATGATTGAAAAAGGATTTACAGACGTACTAAGGACTTGAACTGAGGTGTCACAAGAAAGATTATGACTCTGAATGGAAATTTTATAGGATGACTCGCTCTTATCATGAGGAATAAATGACACAGTAACAAGGGGCTACGTGATCAGCTGATAGAGGCTGAGGTTGATTGCATTGCAGCGACTGGGTTGTATGATGTGATGCATATGCCCGTGATTCAGATGAATCACGGTTTGATTACAGCCTTGGCAGAGCACTGGCACAGTGAGACCTGCACGTTTCACTTAGCGCAGGGGGAGATGACTGTGACACTAGAGGATGTGTGGTTCATCCTGCATATTCCCATTCAGGGTGAGCTAGTCACATATGATAGATCATGGGGGACTCTAGCGGTGTAGAGATTCTTCGATGAGGACGTGTACATTGATGACGGTTTGATAGCCTGGGAGGATATCACGGCTTTGTACGAGCCATTACCTACAATTTTGTCTGGGATCATTGGGGGGCTACTGTGTCCGGATAGACGATCACATCATCTAGCCATTGGTTGGGGGCAGGTGATAGAGTAGATGATGACAGAGGGGACCTAATTTGCCTAGGTACCATGCATGTTAGCGCACATGTATCAAGAGTTGCATGAGGTAGTGTACCGCAAGAGAGGGTCCTTGGCAGTGGGAGTGATGCTGCTGCATATGAGCACTTACCAGTGACTCGACTAGTGATTCTAAGATTTTGGGCAGTTGACCAGCCCTATATGTTCATGTACAATGGTATGATGAGTCAGCCCCACCTGGGGAAGTTAGAGTGGTGCCGACGAGCGCTAGATGACATGGATGTAGTGATTTGGAGACCCTACATTAAGTGCGAGCCCTAGGAGGATGATGCAGAGGTGTTGCCATATGTATTCATGACCCGATTCCTCATTGGGAGGACATGCTATGATGTAGAGAGACAGGTGTCGGACAGAGTGATGAGACAGTTTGGACGGCAGCAGGGATTGCTAAGGGGATCAGGAGAGTACGCCAGAGTGGTCCAAGAGAGATATGCATGGGGGTCAATACTTCCTTATGATCAGGCATTGGCGGAGTTCCAGATGTTACAGGCGAGGCCATGGGATATACAGGCGAGGGTGGTAGATGCAGGAGTATCATAGGAGTATATGCAGTATATGGCGGCTCATCTGATTCCACAGATATCAGATCCGGTAGAGTCGATTCCCGATTTTGTGGAGGACAGGGGATGGAGACGGAGGAGAGGAGGAGGTTGAGGACCAATGATAAGTGGATGAGGGAGGGGGGATGGTGGAGGTGGGGGAGGAGGAGGAGGAGATGGTGGTAGAGGGGGAGGAGACGGTGGTGGTGGAGGAGGAGAAGATGGTGGAGGTGGTGGAGAAGGTGGCTTAGGTGGTCGAGTCCAATGGAGAGGGAGAGGTGGATTGCCTCTACGAATATCACAGGGACCGTTGATGTCAGGAGGAGTTAGATTAGGTGGCTGAGGTATTGAGAGGGAGATACCGATGGACAGAGGGGAGGGAGCCACTGGAGAGGGAGCTACAGGTGAGGCACCTATGGATACAGGGGAGGGAGCGACAGGGGGTGGTGATCTTCGGGATCATATGCTATCATATTTGCAAACTTGACTAACAGCAGCCGAGACACAGGTGGAGGATCTATAGGTGGAGGTTGCAGCGAGAGATGTGCAGCTATTTGCACCAGAGTCAGAGCTGACTATAGTGTTGTAGGAGAGGGATAGTGCAGTGGAGAGATTAGCAGAGCTATAGGAGAGAGTCCAGGTTGGAGTAGGAGCACAGGGTCCTACTGGGGAGGTGATGAGACAGTTTGGATGGGCACAGGCTGAGATAGAGTATTGGCGAGGATTATATAAGCAGGTGGTGCCAGCTAGTCAACGAGCACTGAGCTATTCACAAATGCGACAAATCAGGTCAGAGCAGTCTCAGAGGATGCAAAGTAGTGGGGGTGTGATGGGTCCTCTGCGGAGAGATAGGTCAGGGGGTGTAGGAGCTAGTGGGGGTTTGATGGGGCCTCCACGGAGAGATAGATCAGATGGTGCAGGGACTAGTGGGGGAGAAGGTGGTGATGGTGGTGCAGCATTTGGTCAGAGTGGTATCTGAGAGAGCCATTTTGCATGCATGTATTTATATGATCATTTTTGGACTATGTCTTGGATGGCTCTTGGTAGCCGATTTTGTAGACTTCATTGTACTCTGATACATGAGATGATATATATGAGGAGATCCCATATTTTTGTGATGATATGCATGTTGATATGTATGGATGTTATGCAAGATGATGAGTTTATGAGTTTATGAGTTTATGCTTAGATGGATATGTGTTTTATGCTATATGTATGTGTTTATGAGATGATTCCTATATGCATGTTTTATGATGATTTATTCTTACATGATGTCTATATGCATGTTGTATGATGTTGGATACTAACATATGAATGCAAGTTTATATATGGGTGCATGATTTGTTTGATGTATTGCTTTATGTATGTAATGCCATGATGATGATGTATGCATAATTTATGGGAGTATAGGTAGTAGTTTGTACTTTATATTAGCACAAGGATGGGATAATGATATGCAATGATGTTAATGCAATGCTTTGAATGAATGATTATTTTTATGGATATGCATCTATATGGTTGAAAAATGAATATAACATGGATAAACATATGTATAGTACAAATGGTTTAAAATGAATGATATCTACATGAATGCATATGCTATAATGTATGAACCAATGTTTGAAACAAATGATATTTATGAATCTAAATGCCTAAAATATGATTAAATAGAATGATAATGTGATGATAATGCAACTTATGGTTAATAATTGCACCTTAATGAAATTAAAAAGGGATAATGAATGCAATTTTAAATGGATCCTAAAATGAGTATAATAAGACACTAATAATGGATGAATGAATGCACTTTTGAACTAATGAAGAGATAAATGAATGTATGCAATGATAAATGATAAAGGATAATAAAGGATGATAAAATGATAATTGATAACTGACACTAAATGAATGCATAGTAAATGGCTAATACAATCAAGGACAATTGGTTTATATGAATGAATCTAAACATCATGATTATGCAATGATGAAATGATATAAGAAGACTAATGTTTAATAAATGATAATGAACTATATGCATTTTAAACAACTAAAATAATATGAAATGTACTTGATGCAAATGCAACTAAATGTAATGATGATGATATGATCATGATAGATGAATGCAAAGCGGTTTACACTTTGCATGATGCATTGATGATGTATCAGAGTACTCAGTCACGATTGTATCCAAGACCAGCTTAATTTTCACATAACTGCTCATTTTTTAACTTTGTTCACACTCACATGCAAAAATTATGAAAGTAAATGAGTAAATAGATGGACGGTATGCAATGGAATGCAATATAAATAGATGAGATGAAATGATGATCCATAGTGCTTTATTTTTCATCATCAAGCTTTTAAAATGTTGTAAGAAAATACAAGCAACTTGACATAATGATTCAAGATGACCAGAGTATTTCTTACATGGATTTGATATAGAAAGTTAATACAAACAACTTGATATAATGGGTCAAGTTGACCAGAGTATTGCTTGTGGAACAGACAAGGATCATCTCCGTTCATGCATGACTTGGATCGTCCTCCTTGATCTTGGGCTGATCATATCCTGAGACAAGTTCAAACCTTAATAAGAGACAAAAACCTTTATCCAAATTGGATGAGGTAGGAGGAACCAAAGAAGGAGCATTGTTCTTGTAAGCAAACAGTATGTACATAAAGAATAAAGAATATGGATCCTTGGTAATGGTTCATGCTCATATGATCGAGGTATACATTGTAGTCAGTAAGTCGTAGTGATCTATGACTGCATGTTGCATAAGATCACGTAGCTTAGTGAACTTCCCACGTAGACACCATTAGTACATGCCCTATAACTTCATCAAAATAATTCATAGAAGATACACAAACAATGTTGTAGGAACCTGATATATATAAATGAATGAATAACTCACAAATCAACCAAGTATTTGATAGCTTTAAACAGAATTTTCATGTCAAAGAAAATGCCATTTTGTCTTTGTTTTGGTAAGGAAGGATGCATCCTTGTTGAAGACAGTTTGAGTGTTGATGTTGATTGTTTGGTTGATTTTGAGAAGTGATCATCATGCGAGTATTTTTCAATGCTTGTTTCGTATCTGCTTAGATGAGTATGTACAATGTGTTGTCGTGTTTTTGTTTGATTTTCGATGTTTTTCTGATGTTTTTGGATTTTGTGAGACATTTTGAATGTTTTTGGTATTTTGCGAGATAGTTTTGAATATTTTTGGATTTTGTGAGTGGTTTTGAATGAAGAACTCAATGAATCACAAGACAATGTAGTATCCACTTCCATCAAACTAGATTAAGGGTTTTGCCCCCAGTTTAGACATGACTATGAAAAAACGGGATGCCAGACACATGAAGTACTATTTTGATTGCAGATCAATAACAAGCCATGGTTTGGGTGGATGGATGAGTGGATGAAATGAATGTGATCACAACAGTGTAAAAGACAATGGATCCATAGCCTTTACGAGTGGTGCCTGTTTGCCAGGTTTTCACCATCGCACTTACCCAAGTGCCACTGGAATGGTTATTCACCGTTTGGATGCATGATTTTTCTTTACTATTTTGATGTTTTTGTATTTTCTTCAGGACTTTTTTCTAAATGTTTTTGGTTTTTTTGCCAGTATATACATGGGAGCCTAATGTGTAGCTCATGTATAAAACTGTTTGAGGTGCATGTTGTTGATCGGATCTACTAGCAGTTCTCCCTTTGAAGTAGCCAATTGATATGCCCCAGACCCAAATACCGCAGTAATAACATATGGTCCTAGCCAATTTGATTCAAACTTTCCTTGATGTTCTCAGTTGGATTGGTTACGAGGATTTTCTCGAAGAACAAGATCACCTACCTTGAATGTATGAGGTCTAACTCGATGATTATAGCTTCTGCTCATGTGTTGTTGATAGGCCTTGAGGTGATTGTATGTAGCTCGTCGCTTCTCATCAAGTAGCTCTAAGTCTTGTAGATGGGATACTCAGTATGCTTTATCATCTATGAGATTGTGTAAGGAAACCCGTAGTGATGGTATCTCGACCTCAATAGGTAAAATAGCTTCTGCACCATAGACCAATGAGTAGGGAGTTGCACCTGCAGGGGTTCAAATGCTAGTTCGATATGCCCATAGTGCTAGATTCAATTGAACATGCCAATCACAACCAGCATCATTGACTGTCTTCTTTAGGATCCTCAATATGTTCTTGTTTGATGCTTCGGCCTGACCATTGCCTTATGGGTAATAGGGAGTGGAAAAGTGGTGTTGGATGTGAAATTTCTCATAGAGTTCATGGACATCCTGATTTTTGAAAGGAAGACCGTTATCTATGATGATGGACATAGGTACACCATACCAGCAAATGATGTAATTGAGGATGAATGAGGCGATCTTCTTGCCGGTAACTTGGGTAAGTGGAATAGCTTTGATCCACTTTGTGAAGTATTCGGTAGCGGTAATAATGAATTTGTGGTCGTTGGATGAAGAGGGATGGATTTTTCCCACAAGGACAAGGCCCCATTGACAAAAAGGCCATGGTGTTGTGATTGGTTGCAATTCCTGAGTGGGTGCATGTATCAGGTCTCCATGAACTTGGCATTTCTTGCATTTTCGGACAAAGTAGTAGGAGTCTTTTTCCATAGATGGCCAATAGTATCCAATGCGCAAGAGTTTCTTGGTGAGTGACTGACCACTTGCATGAGTTCCACAAATTCCTTCATGTACCTCTTCCAAGGCCTTTGTTATCTCATCTTGTTCCAGACATCGAAGGAGAGTACCATCAAGACTACGTTGGTATAGGGTTTTAGCAATAATGGTATATCAAGCGGTTTGGCGAATGAAGGTTTTACGTTGGTTATTTGATTGGTTAGGAGGAAGGGTGTGATCATGGAGGTAGGTATAGAACTCACCATACCATGGGGATTCAGAACCGATAAGGCAACATATCATCTTGGATTTGGGGATATCATAAGCAGGGATCCAAAGCTGTTCTACCAAGAACTCATAGCGTGTTGAATTCTATGGAAGATCTAGAAGAGATGCAATAGTAGCCATAGCGTCAGCAGCTTGATTCTGATCTCTTGGTATCTACTCAAAGGTGATAGTAGTAAATGATGCCTTTAATTTGTCCACCATTTGTTTGTATGGCATGAGTTTGTCATCTTTAGTCTGATATTCATTAGTTGCTTGTCGAATGACCAGTTGGGAGTCACCATATACGTGCAGTTCTTGTAACTTCCATTGTATAGCTAGCTTGAGTCCCATGATCAAGGCCTCATACTCTGCTATGTTGTTGGTGCATGGAAATGTGAGCCTATAAGACTTTGGGATGCTATCACCTTGAGGTGTGATAAACAAAATGCCTGCCCCCGAGCCATGCCTAGTGTATGAACCATTAAAGTATAGTTTTCATGGTTGTGTTGCAGTGATCATGAATATCTCTTCATCTAGAAAATTGGAAATGAGAGGATGATCGCCTATGAGTGGTGAATCAACCAACTGATCTGCAATGACTTGACCCTTAATAGCTTTACGGTCCACATACTTGATGTCAAATTCACTAAGAATCATTACCCATTTGGCCAAGCGGCCTATCAATGTTGCTTTACTGAGTAAGTATTTTAGTGGATCAATCTTTGCAATGAGTTGTACCTTGTGTGTTAACAGATAGTGCCTTAGTTTAGTGGCTGCCAAGATTACTGCTAGGCAAGCTCGCTCAATAGGGGTGTAGTTGAGTTCATAGCCAACTAGTGTACGAGAGATGTAGTAAATAGCGCACTCTTTCCCTTCTCCATTATGTTGTGCCAATAGTACACCCAATGTTGTATTTGTTGCTAATATATAGAGTAATAGAGGTCTGCTTGGATCTAGTGGGATTAGCAATGGTGTATTCATGAGATAGTCTTTAAGCATCTGGAATGCTTGCTGGCATCTGGTATCCCACTGAAAGCAGATGTTTTTGTGTAGTAGATGTGTAAAGGGGTGACACTTATCTGCCAGTTGTGCAATGAATCTTTAGATGGATTGTAGCCATCCTTGTAATGTCCTTAGCTGACTAATGTTCTTTGGAGGTGGCATGTCCATGATTGCTTTGAACTTTGCGGGATCGACCTCAATACCTTTGCTTGAGACAATGTATCCTAGAAGCTTCCCTGAGGTTACTCCAAAGGCATATCTTGGGGTTGAGTCGAACATGATATTGTTCCAATCTATCAAAGATTTTAGCTAATATGTTGAGATGACCTTCTTTGGTGAGTGATTTTGCTAGTAAGTCATCAACATAATCTTCCATTATGGTATGCATCATGTCATGGAAGATGGTGGTCATTGCTCATTGATAGGTTGCTCCTGCATTCTTGAGACCGAAAGGCATTACATTCCAGCAGTATGTGCCCCATGGACATGTGAAGGTTGTCTTATGTTGATCCTCTGGTGTGATCTTTATCTGATTGTATCCTGAAAAGCCATCCATGAGTGATAGCATGGCATGTCCTCCTGTTAGGTCCACTATGATGTTGATGTTTGGTAGGGGGAAGTCATCCTTAGGGCATGCCTTATTCAGATCTCTAAAGTTAGTACAAATACGGATGCCCCCATTTGGCTTGCCGACATGCACAATATTGGATATCCAATCTACATAATCAATTGGTCTAACGAAACCAACATCCAGGAGTTTCTTAAGTTCTGCTTTGACTAGTACTGCAATCTAGGGATGCATCTTACGAAGCTTCTGCAAGACAGGTTTGGTTCCTTCTACTACGGTGAAGTGATGCATGACTAAATCAAGATCAAGCCCAGGCATGTCTGCATATGACCATGCAAAGTTGATCTAATGCTTTTGAAAGAACTCTACAAATTTAGGTTGTTCCTTTGGAGTTAGAAGAGATGCCAGATGTATGTGGTGAGGAGTTTCAGGATCCCCCACATTGTATTCTTTAGTTTCCTTGATGAGAATCGTTGATCGTTCCTGTTGTGTACTAGCAAGGAGAATGTCAAACCTTTCATCCTCAGGCACCTTAGAGAGGTTTTTACAATTGAATACGCTCTTTCTTTTTACTTGTGTTGGATCAAATAGTGCCACGCTGTGGTTTTCATTGGAAGATCCATGTTTTATTGTCATATTTTTGCAACTGAAAGGTTTGGCATCCACCCCGAAGTATGTTGCACTATTAAGTTCAATGGTGAATCTAGCTTTGTGATCCCCGCTTGGTATGTTATCTGATAGTTCCCAAAAGTCAATGATCACCTCATCATTTTGGAAATGGTCAAGACATGGGGGATTAGGTTGGTTCCATTCGATGAGTTCAGGATGGATAATGGGCATTACCTCATCGATTAGGTTAAGTTTGTTAGATGTGTCAGTGAGGGTTAAGACGTTATGGTGAAGGTCGTTGATGGTACTCTCCCTGTTAGAATCAGGCGTAGGATGTGATGTAGGGTTTGTGGAAGAAGTTTCCAGCTCAGGAACCCAAGAAGTCTTTATCTGTGCTTCTCCGTAAATAGGGATGTCTTTGCGAGGTGGAGGTAGTGATGTGTCTTCCTCATCTGAAGTATTAAGCTGGATGGAATCAAATTCCCATTCTCTGAGTCACTTTCCAGTATTTGATTACTATACCATACTAGGATGTCCTTTGAGTTAAACACTACAGGTGTGATAGGTTTATGTATCATTGTAGATGAAATGATCGGTGTTGCAGGAAGGATGATGGGAATCAATGAATCCAATACGAGGAGTATCAGTAGTGTTGACTCTGCTGCTTCTACTGGAACTGCTGGTATTGTAGATACTATTGTGGGTTCTGATATAGTTGTTGCTGCTAATGGTGTTATTGATGTTATTGTTGTTGCTGATGGGATCACTGGTTTGATTGGTGGGATGATGGGTATTGTAGGTGGTTGTGTTGGGATTTTTAGCCTCACTGGGGGAGTTACTATAGCATTTGATGTTGCTTTTATAATCAAGGGTGACCTCTTTGTAATAGGTTGATATAGAGGTTTGTTGGGTTTTCCTTTGAATTTGAGCTTAGGAAGGATCTCCTTTTGAAAGCCTAAGCCTGTATTATCCTTGGGCTTTAATTTCGGCTGCAGCGGTTCATGCCTTCCTTGCTTGCAAGGTCCCAAAGCACTTTGACCATCATAACCCATTCTTTGTATAATGAGAAGGCCTTTGCCATACTGATCTATGGGAAGCTTAGCTTGTGGAATATCTGCGGTGATGGGATCTTTATAGATCCATTTTGCTAAGTCCCCATCTCATGTTTCTTCTTCTTGACTCTTTCCCAAGATGAAAGGCATCAAAGTACATGCTAGCTTGATCAGTAGTGTTTGAAGTAACTGCTGAGGTTTTCCATGTGTTCTAGGAGAAGTGGGCATTTGTCCCACACAAAAGAGTTGACTCAAATTGTATTCTCCAGGACCTTCCTCTGCTATTTTTATCTTAAGCTTTTCTTGCTTGGGTATAGTGGTGTTTGAACTGGCAAGAGAGGCTGGACTTATGTATGATGTGGAGGAGATGGCTTCTCTATTTTTAGGAACGGTAATCTCTGGTTGATGACTTATATTATGACAATATGCAAAGGGATTTGCATCACCCAGGATTGTGATCTCTACACCATTATGTGGGAACTTGATACACTGATGATAGGTGGATGGAACGGCTTGCATGGCATGTATCCAAGGTCTTCCTAACAATAAATTGTATGGCAGAGGAAAGTCCAAAACCTGACATATGATGTGTTTCACCACAGGGCCCACTCGGATTGGTAGTAGCACAGCTCCTTTGGATGAACACTTTGCATCATCATAGGCTTTGATTGTGATCTTCTTGCGGGGATCCACTGATTCTATTGCATATCTCAATGCAGTGACTAATTGCAGTATACAAATATTTAGGCCAGCTCCATTATCGATCAAGACTCGCTTGATTCTATGCTGGTTGATAAACCCTTCAATGTGTAGTGAGGCATTATGAGGTTGCTGGAAGGAAGAGTTGTCACTTTCGTAAAAAGTGAGACAAGGTGATGACTTTATATTTCCAACCATGGCTTGGAACTGATCTGTATTTAGGTTTGTAGGGACTAACTCCTCTTGGAGAGTGTGATCCAAGATGGTTTTATGAGATGGAGATAGGTGCAATAGCTCTAAGATAGATATCAGTGCGGGCATTTTGTCTAACTGTTCCACAAGATTATACTGCTTTGGGATAGATGGGGTGCCTTGTGGAGCTACTTTTATGGTAATCTTGCTGCGACGTGTAACAACATTGCAAGTGGAGCTAGGATTTTTTATGGTCATAGTTGCAATTTGTTCACTGGCATCATATAGGTGATTCACAGTATAATTATATGTGGCTTGCATATAATTGGTGGTATCTATGTTTCTCCTTGAAGTAGAAGGACCCCTTTGATCTTGTGATGGAAGTGGATTTTTAAACATAAGATGATCATTGTTTGTTGTCTTTGGGTCATGCCCTTCAATCTCGATTTCACCTTGGTCAATAAGATCCTAAATAAGATCTTTCAATCTATGAAAATTTCTTGTCTTATGTCCTCTCCATTGATGGAAATCATAATATTCAGTATCCCTCCACTATGAAGGTTTGACTTGAGGTTCATAATTTGATGTTTTGGGTAGGGTTACCAGATTTTGAGAAACTAGTTGTTGTAATACTGTTTCGATGGGTTCCCCTAAGGGAGTGTATGTTCGCTTTGGTTTTTGTTGACGTGGTCTGGGTTCATCGTGAGATGTGATGTGGTCTTGATTTGGGGGAGCAACTATGTTAGTTTGAGGTGGGGTATTTTGTCTTGCAAATTGAACTACAAGTTGCGCGCTTTTGATAGTTCTTGCATCCACAACCCCGTCATTGACAACATTTTTATTTTTGTTCCAGAAGCTTGGTTTGTCACTATTGAAGCACGGGCGAGGACCATCCTTTGGCTCATTATAAATTTTGATAAGTCCTTTCTTGATGAGAGCCTATTCACATTTTAAGCCTTTGGTGATCATGTCATTGAAAGAGTCTATGTCTTTGACATCTAGGTGAAACTCCATTTCTTCGTTTAAGTTGGAAATAAATATTTCCACTAGTTCTTATTCAGGTAACTAAAGAGAACGTCTGCTAGACATTTGACACTATCGTTGCAGGAAGACTAAGAATAGCTCACCTGGTTTTTGTTTAGTGTTACACAGATCAGCCATGGTGATATCACGTTCAATGTTATGAGAATAATGTGCCAAGAATTTCTGGTCTAACTCTTCAAATGTCCTAATGCCACCTGGTAGTCGGGAAAACCATGATGTGGTTGTTCCTCCCAAGCTTTGGGGAAAAAGGCGCATTAGGTATGTATCTTCGTATGCCACTTCAAGGCAAGCTGAATGGAATTCTCTGACATGATTGCGAGGATCTCCTTTTCCTCTATACTTTTCGAACTTGGGTGTTTCAAACCCTCATGGAAAATGTGGCATATAAAGATTCCTGTCAAAGGGATAGGCACAGCTGTCATTGAGTGAGAATTGATTAGTTTTTACGCCACTACAAAGTTGTTGGGCAAGATTTTCAACTTGTTGCCTCAACATCTCTATGTCATTTGGAGGAGAAGGTGGTGGATTACCTTGAGGAATGTTATATCTGATGTGATCTCTACCTCTTTCTTCCTCATTGTGACTTTGTCATTCTGATGCTTGTCTTAGTTGTGCAAGATCAAATTAGAGGGGAGTTTGGCTCCTTCTTGAGAAAGCTTTAAAAAGTGAGCATCCACATTGCTCTTGAGTATTTCATCAAAAAGTCTATTAAAGAGGGGGTTGTGCCCTCTCTATTGTTGTAGGAGTAGGAGTACTCAAGTTTTCATCATTCGCATTTCCTCCAAGTGCTTCTTGAAATTCATTGATATTTTCCTTCTCTTCTTCTTCAATTTCTATTTCTCGTTGCCTTGACTGTGACCGAGTATGAGCCATTTTGTTTACAAGTTTTTATTGAAGTTGGGTGAAAATGATAATGAGTTGTTGATGAAATGAAAGATTGATGTTTGCTGAATTGTTTTGCATGTGGATCTCTAGCACTTTAAAGGTGGATGTTACCAAAATTCTTTCTTTGAATTTGCTTGTTGTGCTTTGATAAGTTTTGATGTGAAAAGGTGTAGAGAAATCTGAGATGTGTTACAGATTTAACTACCTAGTAATGAGAGGATTCACTCATAAACTAGTTTTAACCTGTGTAGATATGTCTCTTAGGATGAGCTTATCCTAGATGTAGAAACAATCTAAAAGTGATTTGTTGTGTTTGATTTCAAGTAATATCCAAAAGAGAATTTAGGACAAGAACCTCTTAATGTTTTGAGAGTTGAAATGAAGTGATGACGTGAAGGTGAGAAATGGATGAAATGTTTAACTTCAATAAAAGCTTTGTGTTACAAATCGAACCAATTCTACCTCTTCCCTTTCGGGCGTTGGTGGCATTTCTTGAGCTACGTTGTATGTGATACAAGTGTCTAGGAAGAAGTTGGGATTGATCTTACCTCCTTGGTTTTTGTGATAATTCAAAGCTCTATATTGCATAAAAGCTCTGCGGTTTAATGACTCTGGATCAAATTCGTTTGATTTGCCTTGAAGGTATAGACGCATGTGACGTAAAAAAAGCTCTATGAGAGACAAAGATTTGTCTATTTAGATAGAAGAATTTCCTCCTTTTGATCAAAGCCTTTGAGCTCAATGGTCTTCTTTTCAAGTTGATGTTTTCATGAAGATTCTTCTTTCTCAAGATGTGAAGAATGGTCATATAGTTTGATACTTTTCTCTTTGTTTTTGATCTTTTGGTTGGATGAATACTTGTTCTGATTTTTGGATTTTATGATGTTTCTTTGACAAGAAAACAAAGCAAGCACACAAACACAAGAATGTTTCCTTAAAAGGCACAAATGAGTATGGGTCTAGATCAACCCAAACCTTGGACTTCTTATGACCCTTTCCTTGAAGTGTTTTTTTAGGTGTTTTCTTTCCAAAGCCTGAAGTCGGCTCAATTTGTACTTGGTCTTGACTAAAATGAAAACACTTCAAACACTTTGTATCCCTAAGGTCAAATGGCCAGTTGCGATAAATTCAGCCCACATCTTGATATTTCTTCGACTTTGGTACTACATATCTTATGAATCCCACCGTGGCAAGTAAGGATGTGATATACTAAGTCTTGCACAAGCATAACAACTAGATGATCCCTATGATGGGGGAGTCACCACTTTCATCAAGCCACAAGTGACTTTTTAAAAAGCTATGTTTCTACTCAAGGAAATATGTATGGTGAGTATCTTGGGAGCAAAACCATCTATGCTCTTGCACTAAATTATATCACAAATATCCTCAATCAATAGAACGGGTAGGCTACTACTTAAAGGTGTTTAGTAATTTTTGATGTCTTTGGATATAAGTTCATTCTACAGTGACTCACTTAAGAGCCTTGTAACTTGTGGTGGGGCCCATTTGTCCTTTTGGCAAGTTACACTGTAGGAATAGCTATACCCAAGACTATAGCTTTCGCTCTCACCTGATTTCTATAGCGGCTTGAAGGATTTACTGCACGAGGTTGTTCCTAAGAGTAATGATCCCTTGGCAGGCCTCTCTTAAAAAGATAAAAATTTGAGTGCTACTAACACTTTTCTCTTGCACCTAGGACCATGAAAGCCAAGGGAGAGGATAGTGTGTGTTAGAAGTAGGACCACTCAACAAACTTTGCACAAGTGTGCCAATCACGAAAAGCACTTGTTCTTTTTAACTGATTTTCATTGCAATGTGATCTAACTATTTTGGAGATGTTGCTCCAACAATCATGGTTTTCTTGTTAAATTTCAAAGGCAAAATGTGTTGTAAACTAGGAATTTGAAATCCTGGTCAACTGAATTGAAAAACACGTTTTTGCTTGAAGTAAAATCATTTTGCAAGGTAAGACAAATTGATTGTGAATTTTTATTTGCACCAAAATGGAAGTGTTGAATGTGAAATTTAGTTTGATGCAAGAAATAAATTTGCCTTGTTGATTTTAAGCACCAAAAGAAAATTGAGCCTAACTTGCAAGAAAACAAAGGTTGTTTTTGTGAATTTTATAGCAGCAAAAGGAAGTGATCCTAACTTGCAAGGAAATGAAAGTTTGTTTTTGTTCAATTTTAGAGCACCAAAAACAAATTTGTCCTAACTTGCAAGAAATGAAAAATTGTTTTTGTTCAATTTTAGAGCACCAAAAACAAATTTTTACTTTTTAAAGAAGTTAGTTTAGACCTGCACAAGAAACAACTAGTTAGTAAAATCCAAATCTAGGGGGGGCTTCTACAAGCCTAAGAAAAATCACTTTTTCGGTTACAAGGCCTTTTTTACAACGTTCTATTACAATAGCACCATTTTGTGTGCAAACAGAAGTGCTATTTAACACAAACGCGTTAATACAGAGACAAAAGCACTAAAAGAAGAATTTTGACAGCACATGCAAAAGTGTCAGAACAAGCACAAAAGTGTTATTTAAGCTACAAAAGCGCTAAATAAATGTCAATAGTTCCAAACTTGAGACAATAGCGCTAGAATATCAAGTTGTAATAGTGCTACAATGTGATCAAAAGCGCTAAAGCATGACCTATGTGTCAAGTTCAACATTCAAACATGTTGGTTTTTAAAAAAAATTGTTTTGGGTGCTTGGATTCACATCGGGTTCACCAAATGATGCTCTGCAAAAGAGGGTTAGAAAATATATTCAAAGACAACACACACACAAGAGCAAAAATGTTAGTGTTAGCAAGAAAATATTATTCTAAATAGGCATATCAAAAGAGATACTAAAAGCATGAGAGAATATTTAACTAGGGAAGTAAATATGATGAGGCATCTCCAAATGCCTCCTAACATGCTCTTAGCTCCTTCTCCTTTCTTCCTCTCCTCTCCAAGTTCCAAACTAGTGTAGCTCTCAACAGCTTTTTGCACTATGGATGCTTATGGAGGTTTGAGATTGAAGTATTTGCTCTAAATGTGAATAAAAAGCTAATACTAGATGCTAGATGCTAAAATGATTTATTTTAAACCAAAGTGACAAGATATTAGTGATTTATGGTAAATCTCTCTAAAATTCTCTATAACTTAGATGCATACAAGTTTTCAGGATTATGACTATGAATACTAAATGCTTGAGGATTTGAAAATGAGGAATGTGAGCTCTATTTATAGGTAAAATGGAGCAATGGATGGTTGAGATTGAGTAATCTCAACAAGGGTCGGGATTGAATGATATTAAATCCATGTGAAGGCTTTCAACCCAATCCTAGGATCACAAGTGTCAATGTGAGATAGGTTGAGAGGAGAGGGAATAAGCATTAAATGCTTAACATGACCTAAGAGTTAACTTGGGGGTTAAGGTCAAGGTTGGGTTGAATGAATAAATTCTTTATTCAAAGAATAAAGCTTTTATCCAATGGATAAACTCTTGTGCAAAGGCAAAAGGGATAACCATGGTCAAAGCAATAAATTCTTGAGGAGACACATGAGTGCAAGTTGAAATAACCATAAATGGTTATGTAAGAGCCATAAATGGTCATGTAAGAGCCATTAGTGGTTTTGGAAGACTTTGGAGGTTAAATTGTTGAACACACAAAGCATTAAATATTTTGCAAAGACTTTGAAGTCTTTGAGAAGCGACTCCAAGCTGCTTAGGAATGTGACAATAATTAGGGGATGGATTAGGCTAATTAGGAAGGTTTTAGAAGAATCTAGAAGGGGTTTAGGAATGTAAGTGGATTTGGTGGGTGAGGGAAAATAGGATTTTATTTAAAATAAATTAATTTATTTCAATAAATGTGTGCAAGTTGCATTTGTAGGAAAATGCAAGTGGGGGTGATAAATGATTTAAATAAATGTTTTATTTAATTATTTAAAAGAGGAAAAGGGGATAAAATGAAATAAATATGATTTATTCATTTAATTGATTGTGAATTTGGTTTTAATGAATTAATTAAAATAAATTGAATAATTTATTTAATTAATAGGAGAATGTTTGAAGATGAATTAATTAAATATTAATTTAATTAACTGATGGCTAGTGGATTTTTAATTAAATAAATAGAAAATATTCATTTAATTAGAATGGACAAATTTATGTGACTACAGCAACCTCAAAGAGTTTTCCAACTAGGGTTTCAACTCCTACCCTAGAGTTCTATTGTTCTTCATCCTCTGTAGGTTCTTGAACATGCCTTAATAATATGTTGTGAATATTGTCACACTCTTTAAATTCCTCCCATGTCACATTAGGAAACTAAGATGACAAACTCCTTTTTATCAATAACACTACGAAACAATAATGTGACAGAGAGGTGGGTTTCCTCGTTTCCTTATATTTCACAAACATAATAGTAAGCATATGATACAAGTACTTGGGCATATTTATTGATTTGTTATGTCTCAAGTGGCTTAGCAACTTAAAATGGACAATATATAACATAGAATGTGTGTCGTCACAAGTGAAATATTGTATGATAGGAAGCACAACTTTTTGCTACAATTCAAGAAGAGACAAACGTTTCGTACCTTGTGAAGTGGACTGAAAAAATTCATTTGGGAAGGAAAATTTAGCTCTCATTGACCGAGGATCAGGGAAAACAAGATAATTTTCTCATGTTCTTGGCAAACCGCTCACTTTTGTAATTGTAGCTTCATAAACATCAACTCTTAATCCCCTAACCATTGCTTCATCATTTATCAGTGTAGAGGAAAATTCCTATGTCATTTATTCATTAAATTCAATAAGGCATATACAATAATGAATCCATCTTGTTTGCTCAAAGAATGGAAGAATCTACATCTTGGAGTAGCAAGGTGTGGTCCATCGAGTCCCACCTAATAGGGTCACCTCCCATTTTCCTTCAACTAAAACACTGGTTACACTGAATAGTTGTCGATAAAAATGTAAAAAATATTGCCCTCTGGCACCAATTACCAACTATTTTTTCCACTTCCACTTCTCAAGACTAAAAATGACTACAATCCTTTGTAAATTCTAGGAATGTCTTTCCGAACATGGCTAAATGACTTATACTAAAAGAAAGCGTATATGAAATTGACACTCAGTTCTACTCTAACGAATGATAACACCCTCTTCCAAGAAATAAAATGTGTGTGACCAAGCATGTCACTTGTTGCATTATAACAAGTCATACTAAACAATAATAGCAATCATTTTTTTTGGAATGATAATAGGGTAAGCTATAGATAATAATGACATAGCAAGGATAACAATGACATAACAATCACATCAAAACGTGATATAACCATGTAGTCACATCAAATATTATGCCAATCCCCCTCCCCCAACTTAATTTCAAATGTGTATTTCATGTGAATAATTATAAATAATATACAATAATAGCAACAATGAAACAAATATAAAATGTGAGAAACAATATGCTTAAAGTACACTAAAGAAAGTAAATGTTTGGTTAATGTGGTGCAAACCTGTAATGTTTCCAAGGCATGTGTGGATAGAATGGAAATTATGATGCATGCAAACGTTGTGAGAAAAATTGAAAATTGTAAATTTTGAATGAGAAGACAACAATGTGGTTGGTGCAAATGGAATGGTCGCATGCAAAAATTGCTATATGCGAAGAAGATTTATAGTGCAAGAATAAATCAAGTCTTGTTGCAAAATATAATCAAGTCCCACTAAACATCTTGTTGTAACCAAAAAGTGAAAAGTGAACTAAAAAGAAATGAGTGCAATGTGTGCATGTGAGATTAAGAAATTATTATGCAGAGGGGTTGAACCAGATGATTCGTCAACAAATAGAAAATGATCCTCTGTTATTGATGGAATGGATGGTGTGGAAGATGATGCATGATTTAGGTTATATGGAAATGGTGGAGCGATGGGTGATGGAAAATCTAGTGGAGTGGGTGAATTAGGTGTTGTAAATTGCTAGTGAAGAGCCTGCATAAATTCCACTTTGTCTAAAGGCTTCTTATATAACTTCAATATATGTTCATTCACCATTAATTTAAATCTAACAGCTTCAGTGGTGATTAGTTGAACAACACCATTAGGGTAAACATTTTGAATTTGAAAAGGTCCAATCCAATGTGTCTGCAATTTACCTTTGATATCCTTATATTGTGAATCATATAATAAGGCCCAATCACCCTAATTGAATTCCTTCATTTTTATGTACTAGTCATGCCATTTTATCCTCTATTTTTGTACCAATTCAGTATATTGTAGGACTTCTAACCTCATCTCATCTAGTGCATTGAGTTGGTGCAATCTGTCTTGATGTGCTTGAATTAGATGCACCCCAAATTCCATAGTTGTTCTTAAGGTTTTATATTCAAACTCAATAGGGACGAGTGCCTTTGTACCATAAACCAACTCATAGGGTGTAAACCATGTAGTTGATTTCCATGTAATCCTATACGCCCATACTACTTCAGCAAGTCTGGATGCCCAGTCTCTCTTATCTACCTTCACATTCTTTGTTAGAATTGCTTCAACTCTCTATTAGTAACCTCCACCTAACCATTCACCTATAGGTGATATGGGGTGGTCTTTCTGTGTCGAATCTCATATTCTTTAACTGATTTGGTAATCAGATCAGAGGTGAATTGTGGTCCTTGATCTATAACCAATTCTCTAAGTACCCCATATCTACAAAATATGTCTTCATACAAAAATAGTGCTACCTGGACATCTAGCATCCCTAAGAGCTTTCACTTCAACCCATTTAGTTAAATAGTCAACACAAACTAGTCATAGTATGTATGACTTACCATTTGATGTTGGCTCAATAGGCCCAATAAAATCCAATCCCCATTTATAAAATGGTGCTACTAAAACATGTGGATGCAAGGGCATCTCGTCACTCCTTGTAGTTTTTTCCATCCTTTGATAATGGTCACACCACCTAGTGCACTGAACTGCATCCTTATGTATAGTGGGCCAATAATAGCCTAAATATCTTCATAGCAATCCTCTTAGCAACAAAGTGTCCACCACAAGGCTTGTCATCAGAGGCCCTAAGTATGTCATATTTTTTCATCCTCTCTTAGGAATCTCCTCATTACATTTTTAGGCCTGATGTGAAATAAGTATCTAGCTATCCAGGAGTAGGAAAAACTGCAATGTATTAGCTGTCTTTTCTCCCTAGGAGAGAGATATGGGGGTGTCCTTCCTGTCACCATATAGTTGGCAATATTTGAATAACAGAGTGAGTATAGTGATAAGGCAAATAGGTGTTCATCAAGGAACGATTAATCTACCACTCTCTAGTCTTCTATGATATTAGGTAGCCTTGAAAGAAAATATTCAATAACGTTAGCTTTCCCTGGTTTATCAACTATAGTTACATCAAACTCCTAAAGTAAAAGCAATCGCCTGACAAGTCTACCAGAAACCACTAGTTTATTCATCAAATATCTAATGGTTGTATGTTCAGTATGGATGAAAACAGAGTAGCCTGTGATGTAATACCTAAACTTATTGATTAAATAGATAATGGCAAGCATTTCTTCCTCTATCACTATATAATTAGTTTCAACACCTTGAAGTGTTTTTCTAACATAATAAATTGTAAATTGTTGTTGGGAAAAAGAATGTGTAGTTTTGATTTCTAAGTTTGTTTATGTGTTCTTGTTGTTTTTTTTGGGAGTGTCCAAGATCTCCTACTCTTGGGGGAGTAGGATGATCTTGGGGTGGAAGGAGTATGACAGCCTTGGGTGAGAGGCTCTCCTTATGGAGAGTGATCTCAAGGGTGTCCTTTGTGACCCTTGTTGCATAGCCTTGTGTATGCATTTGGGGGTCATAAGGGGAGTAAATATGGCCTTGAGCCTTTTAGGGGGCATAAGGTATGTGGATGTATTTTTGTTGCATTTGTATTGCCATGAGGTGGCTTGAGTTGTATTTGGCTTGCAATCTCCCCATTGGTACTTGGTCCACTTCCACCCGTGGAATGAACATCACAAAGTGTGGTGAAGTGTAGCTTGGGATGGGAAGATGTTTGTTGAGTGTATGTCATATATGTTGTGTTGTTGGTTTGCTTGCTTGTAACCCGTCTAGTGCTTGGTTCTCCAAGCTCGGGGGTGGCTTCTAGTAAGCCTAGGCTGGGAGGTGAGCTCTCCATGGTCAAAGTGTATTTTATTGCAGGTTGCTTAGGTTGGGAAAAGAAAGAAGAAAAAGCTTGTTGTTGTTTTATGTTGAGGAGAAGTGTTAAAAAAAAAAGTATTCAATGTTGTAGTTTGTATAAAGAAAAAGAAATGTGAGCTATTGTTGTATTTACTTTCAAGAAAAGAAGTGTAGTATTGCATTCATGTTACTATGAAAAGAAAAACATTGTTGGGTTTTCAAACCCATTTGTATCCATGTTTAATTTGTATCTACATCTGCTAATGAAATGCACATTGTTTTTCCTACTTTGGTAGTTTTGCAAAAGAAGAAAGAAATGTGTTAGTTTGCATTTAAATCTTCATGTTTTACATTAAAAAAAAGGGGGGAAAATATATGCACTTTTGTGTAAACTGAAATTTCAAGTTAGTTGTTACTCCATATTTCTTTAAGTTAAATATGCTGCTGTAAATTTAAGTAAAGCAGTCATTTATTTCCCCATTTATTGCAAAAAATGAAAATTGTTATAGTAGTCTATTCTTTCCAAAAAAAAAGCATTTAGCATTTAGTTTTAGTATTTTTTGTTACCAAGAAAAAAGAATATATATTAGGAAATCCCTTAAATGCATTTTGTTGTTATACAAAATAATAATAAACTCACAAAAAGTCTATTTGGGTTATAGGTTTAAAAAAAAAAAGGGAACAAATAGCAAAATACATATATATATATATATATATATATATATATATATATATATATATATATATATATATATATATATATATATATATATATATATATATATATATATATATATATATATATATATATATATATATATATATATATATATATATATATATATATATATATATATATGTAAATACTGATTTAAACATTTTATTTCTCTAACTATTATTCTGATAATTTGTTATTAAATTTAAAAAAATAGTGATGTAAATTATAGAGTTAATAACACAAAATAAAGAGGGAGAAAACTGATTATTTGCTATGTCATTCAAAATATATATATATATAAAGTATTTCGCGTTATGTTTTTACAAAAAAAAAGGGTTAAAAAAAATAACATTGGGCAGCAATGGGGGGCGCCGCAGCCTTGGGTGGCGACGCCCACAGGTCGCGGGAAGCCGCAGCTATGGGCGGCGCCATCCACAGGCTGCGGAACCCGTAGCTGTGGGCGGCGACGTCCACAGGCTGTGGGTGCTGCAGCCGTGGGCGGCGCTGTCCGCAGCCTGCGGCTCCCCAGCGTCATCTCCTCCCACGCCGCTATAACCAACAAAACCCTCCCCGTTCGGCTCTCCCTCCCCCTCAATCCGCCATGCAATAAAATGAACCCCGGTTTGGCCCTGTGCACCACTGGGATAAGATAAAAAGGCCGCCGCTTCCTATGGCTGCCACATCCCCACACCTGCACACACTCACAGCACAAAAAAAAAAAAAATCATAGATGTCATCTTATTTGCCCTAACCCTAGTTTCGGGTTAGGGCAAACACGCATAGGATTTAAAATAAGAGTGTGTGTGGGGGGGAAAGTGTAATAAAAAAAAAGGGTTCCATAATATAATAAATAAAAAAAAGCCCCTCTTTCCTTTTGAAAATATTCATAAGCATGTGTATAAGTTATAGGTAATTATATATATAAAAATAAAAGTGGTTTAATTCCTTTTTTCATTTGGAAAAACAATTAGTTAATGGTAAAATAAAGAATATATATATATATATATATATATATATAGGTATATGTAAATATATAATAGTGAATTAAATTTGCTTTAGTTGGTTGAAAATTCAATTAGTTAGTGGTAAAATTAACTAATGCTCTTTTAAAATTAGTAAATGAAGGTAGGAGCATTGTTAGAGGAAGATTTTAAATTCTTGGGTAGAATAGACCCTTGGAAAGAACATAGCGATATTGATAGGGTCAAGTGGCCCATTTAAATTTTTAATTATAAAGTATTTTAAATTTGTGGGGGTTTTATTTAATAAGGTTGTTAATCTTTAAAAAAAAAACTAGGATAAATTAAATTTAGAACCTAGGTGGTTAAGAAAAAAAAGATAAATTTTAGATCGTTTAAGTTTGAGATAAATCGTTATACTTGAAATTTTAATTATTTATTAATGGAGATTAGTGATAACCTTTTTAGGAGAAATATTAGCTCGTTGATGGCTTAGTTAACTTTATCCCTAAATTGAATTTAATTACCTGAATTACACAAATGTAGTTAAGACCAAACTAAGTGCATTATTTTAATTAAGTAAGTCGTTATTAAGTTAAGTATTAAAAAAAAATTTATTCCGTTTGTGCCCAAAAGTTTGGGCATGACATTTTGGTATCAGAGCAAGGTTACCAACACTAGGAACCTTACTCCATTACGTTTCGCTATAATTATTTAATTAATTAAATTGTATTTATTTTTATTATATTTATTTTTAAATTAGCTAAAATATTTCTCCTAGAATATTTATTTAGTTCATTTTATTTTATTTTCTTAAAAAGGATGCCTCCAACTACGCGACAAGCTCGCAAACGTGGTAGAGGCCCTAGGCGTGAACGCATGGCACGCGAAGAGGTCATTAGGGAGGAATCGGTTCAGGAAGTGAACCTAGCAGCTCCTCCCGAGCGATCAGTTGACCCAAACCGAGACATCTTGGTAGCTCTTCAGAACCTGATTGGCATAGTTCAGGATAGGCTTCCAGCAGTAGATCACAATGTTGAGAACCAGAACTCAGGAAGCCATAGAACAGTAGAATGGGAACGGAGTAGGAGTCCACCTCCTAATCCCGTAGAGAGTCAGGCTGGGCATGAGCCCGAATCCATTCACCTACCAGCACCACCTCCAGCTGTAGCACCAGTGTATATTGAGAGGGCATGTCGGGATCCAGGGGATCTAATCAGAGAGGTTATGCGTCTTCAGCCACCATCTTTTGAGGGATCTACCGACGGGGTAGAGGCAGAGGCATGGCTTTTAAGCCTAGATAGGTGCTTTGCATTGTGCTCTTATGAGAGCAATCTAAAAGCACGTGCAGCGGTTCACCTATTGCGAGGAATAGCCTCCACATGGTGGAGACAGGAAGAATATAAGTGTGGCTTAGAGATAGAGACCCTCACTTGGGAGATTTTCACAGAGAGATTCAGGGAGAGGTACTTATCAGAGCATTTCAGACAACATAGGGTGGATGAGTTTCATGACCTCCAGCAGAAGGGTCTTTTAGTGACCCAATACGAGAACAAGTTCTTTGAACTCTTACCTTATGTAGACTACCTAAAAGATGAAAAGCTTCTCGTGAACCGATTTATCAGGGGATTGAATTCCGGCATAGCAGGACCAGTGAGAATGGCCGCTCCAGGGAGCCTTTGGGTTGCCGTGGAGAAGGCTTTGATAGCCAAGGAGATTCAGGTCAGACCACAGGACTCAAAGGATCGGTTCCAGAACCGTAACCCTACACCACAGACTTATGGGTTTCAGAAACCCCATTGGAAAGGTAACAACAGGCACTCATCGGGGTTCTCCAAACCCCCTCCTCCGCAACAGTCACAGCAAAACCAGAGGCAAAGGCCTCCGTAGAGTCGGCAGGGCACGAAGCCCAAGCAGTGGCAGTCACAGGGTCAGAGGCGAGATCAGAGATCTCAAGGTCCTTACACACCTCCCGTGAGGACTTAGCAGTCCTCTAGAGGTGGGTATAGTGGTTCTAGTAGGACAGGGGGACAGTCTTTCTCCAAACCACAGGGAGTGCAGTTTCAGGCACGTGGCACTTGCTTCACATGTGGAGCCATGGGACACATGGCGAGAGAGTGTCCTCAGGGTCAGATGGCAGGGAATCAGAGGATGGTAGCATCAAAGCTGACAATTGGGGATATGGGAAAGTCCCATAGAGTCTTCGCAGCGGTTGACAACCGCCAAGCAGAGCATTAGGCTATGGTTATTGAGGTAGCAGGTATGATCAGAGGTAGCAGTGTATCTATATTATTTGATTCAGGAGCTACTGATTCTTTTGTATCTCCATTGGTTGTGGAGCGTTGCGGGCTAGTGGCAATTAGGCAAGAGGTTAGTTGGGAAGTGGAATTAGCTTCAGGGGCTAGAGTGTCAGTGGAATCGAAGGTTAAGGGTTGTCAGCTTCAGATTGGTAATACCACCACCTTAGTAGACCTTAGAGTTACACCACTCGGATCATATGGCGTCGTACTTGGCATGGATTGGCTTTATGCCCACAGAGCCAAGATGGATTGTCGCCTGAAAAGGATCGAGTGTGAGGATGATCATGGCTCTCCTATAGTGATCACTGGAATTCAGAGACCTGTGTCTCTTCGTATGATCTCCGCCATGCAGCTTAAGCGGAGCATGCGAAAGGGATGTCAGTTATTTGCCATCACCATTAGTGATAGAGAAGAAGAAGAGGAAAAGGAACCATCTATTGACGACCATCCTATCCTTAAGGAATTTTCAGATGTATTTCCTTCAAAGTTACCAGGAATGTCGCCCCGTAGAGAGATTGATTTTCATATAGACCTTGTTCCAGAAGCCTAACCAATTTCAAGAGCACCATATAGAATGACCACAAATGAGCTTAATGAGCTCAAGTTACAGCTTGAGGAACTCCTAGAGAAGGGCCACATTCGCCCTAATGTATCCCCTTGGGGTGCACCAGTCATCTTCGTGAAGAAGAAGGATGGATCTCTCCGATTATGCATGGACTACCGTCAGTTGAACAAAGTAACTATCAAGAACTGATATCCATTGCCCAGGATCGACGATTTATTTGATCAACTTCAAGGTGCCAAAGTATTTTCCAAGATTGATCTAAAGTCAGGGTACCATCAGTTGAGGATAGTGGATAGTGATATCCACAAGACCGCATTTCGCACTAGATATGGCCACTATGAGTTCACCGTGGTCCCATTCGGTCTTATGAATGCCCCAGCAGTTTTCATGAGTCTTATGAATGGAGTATTCCGTACATTCCTCGACCATTTTGTGATTGTGTTTCTCGATGACATTTTGATATATTCATAGAATGAGGAGGAACATGAGGAGCACTTGAGACAGGTTTTGCAGTGTTTGAGGGATAATCAGTTGTATGGCAGTTTGTCGAAGTGTGCTTTCTTTAGAACAGAGGTCAAGTACCTTGGTCATGTTATATCTGGTGATGGGATCTCAGTAGACCCATCAAAGATCAGAGCCATTATGGATTGGCCAACACCTACCAGTGTGACAGAGGTCAGGAGCTTCACGGGCTTAGCAGGTTATTATCAATGTTTTGTTGAGGGATTCTCTAGAGTTGCTCATCCTATCACTTCTCTTCAACGCAAAGGGAAGAAGTTCGAGTGGACGGAGAAGTGTGAGAAGGCCTTTCAAGAACTTAAAAAGGCACTTACTACCACACCTATCCTTGTAGTACCAGATCCTTCAGCTGATTTCATGGTTTGCACAGATGCTTCCCTAGAGGGTTTAGGAGCAGTACTTATGCAGAGTGGCAGAGCTATAGCTTTTGAGTCTAGGAAACTCAAGACTCACGAGCTTAATTACCCTACTCATGACCTTGAGCTTGCAGTCGTAGTGCATGCACTTGTGAGATGGAGACATTTCCTTTTGGGTCATCATTTTGAGTTGCACTCAGACCATCAGAGCCTTCAGTACATATTTACTCAGCCAAATCTTAATGCACGTCAGAGGAGATGGATGGAATTCTTGTGTGAGTATGATTTTGACGTTCACTACATTAAGGGGAAAGAAAACGTAGTAGCAGATTCTTTGAGTAGGAGACATCACGAGGTATACACCATATCTATGAGCATGGATTTGAGAGATCGGATCATGCAGCGATTGCCAGAGGACAGATGGTACTTAGAGGTTTGTCAGGCTATACGATCTCAGGAAACTTTAGAAGGGAAATATGTGGATTATTCCTTAGAGTCCGATGGTTTATTATGTCATAGAGGGTGCATCTATGTACCTTCTTCCGGGGGATTGCGGGAGTTCATTATCACAGAGGCTCATAGAGCTCCTTATGCAGCACATCTCGGGGTCAAGAAGATGCATGCAGACTTGAGGGAATTATACCATTGGCTAGGAATGCGACAGCTTATTGCTGAGTTGGTAGCCCGATGCCTTGAGTGCCAGAGAGTCAAGGTGGAGCACCGCCATCCAGGTGGGTTGCTCCAATCTCATGCTATACCAGAGTGGAAGTGGGATACTATATCCATGGATTTCATCATTGGTCTTCCCATGTCATCTCGTTGCCATGATGCCATCTTGGTGACGGTTGACAAGTTGACCAAAGTGGCTCACTTTTCACCAGTTCGTACCACCTTCACAGCACCAGCAGTAGCACAGGTGTTTTTGCGAGACATTGTTAGACTTCATGGTGTTCCACGTAAGATCATTTCTGACAGGGATTCCCTCTTCACTTCTTCCTTTTGGAAGGCATTACAGGCAGCTATGGGCACCAAGCTCAATTTCAATACAGCCTATCATCTGGAAACGGATGGCCAGATAGAGAGAGTTAATCAGGTGTTAGAGGATATGCTTCGCATGTATGTGATGGATCACCAGACCAGATGGGAAGAGTACCTTCCCTTAGTGGAGTTTGCCTATAACAATGGGCATCACACGTCCTTGGGGATGCCACCCTATCAGGCATTATATGGGAGACCTTGTAGGACACCATTGAGTTGGGACCGCATAGAGGACAGAGTTGCTATTGGTCCAGAGATAGTTCAGGATATGGAGCAGCAGGTGGATTTGATTAGGCAGCGTCTTAGAGAGGCACAGGATAGATAGAAGAAATATGCAAATGCAAAGAGGATTGATCGTAGCTACTTGGTTGGAGACAGAGTCTTCTTGAGAGTGCGACCGCATAAGAGTCCAATCCGATATGGAAAGGGTTCTAAGCTCGCACCTCGGTTTGTAGGACCATTTGAGATCCTTGAGAGGATAGGACCAGTTGCCTACCGTCTAGCATTGCCACCTAGCCTGTCACGCATCCACAATGTGTTTCATGTTTCAGTTTTGAGGAAGTATATCTATGATGAGTCTCATATTCTAGATTGGGATGCCTTACAGGTGGAGTCGGACGGGCAGCTAGCTTTGGAGCCCATTCGCATTTTGGCACGCCGGACGCTGGGCCTTCGAGGTCGAGAGCTGGACCAAGTTAGGGTCCAGTGGGATTGCTATGATGAGGTCACAGCCTCATGGGAGGATGCAGCACGTATGAGATCACAGTACCCCCACCTTTTTGATGAACTCCAGGAGGAAGTTCATGCCTAGAGGGGGAGGGTGTGAGGCCCTACCCTGACTCAGTTTGACATTTTCAGTTATTTGCATATTGAGACTATTATGGATGCTTTATTTTATGCTTTATGGTCTTAGAACTTATATGATTCCATGATTTGGATCACATTGACATATGTTGATGCTTTATTTTATGCATGATGATTATGAAACTATAGATATGTTGCTAGAATAGAATTACATTGTTATGGTGAATGTCATTATTGGAATTTGCAGGACTTCATTTTGATGATAGAAAAATGATGCTTATTGTATGAATGGTTCAATTTTGAGAATTACGTTAATTGCTTATGTGAAATCGAATTTAATTGAAAGAGATATTGAATTATTGTTGCCAATGTATGAAGTGTTTGATGTGCAATGAAATCCATGTATTTGATTATGTATAATTGTGATTATTTGGAATTACTAATGTGTTAATTGAGATGCGCAGGAAAATTATCCATGTGACCATGGAATTTATATGGAGAACCAAACCTAGACCAATGTACGTTTGTTAAGCCGAGAGTTGTCTATTTGGAGAGACAACACCCCATTTGTAATGTATTTTATTTGTGAAGTGTATGATGCTGGAGTGTTAAAATTAATTTTTATGTATATGTGTAATCCTACAAGAGACAAATTCCATGTGTGATTTTGATATTGTATTTTTTTTTATTGTGTCACTTGACACATGTGCTGATTAGTGTCATTGATTTTGACTTGTCTCTTGGAGGGAGTTTTGTTTCTACCAAAGCCATTCAAAAACATGAGTGTGGTCCCAAATTTTCCTTGGGTAGGGAGTCTTGGGAGTGGTCAACTCAGGTTTGACCCGTAGGTAAACTTCAGTTGGGTTTCTAAAGGGTTAAATGGACTCCTAGGGTCAGTTTTAAGGCTTTTCCAAAGGTCCAAAGGGTATACCTATGGGTTAGGGGTATTTTGAAGCATGTGACTTCTCCCATGTGACTGTTTAGTCACCTCAAAAAGTGGTGTTTCCAAGGTGAACGAAAATTCAACTTAGAAAGTTCCTCCTAGGATAGGCAACCTTCCCTTTTGATGTCAAACTCTCTTCCCCATCTTCTCTCACCTTTTCCCTTTCCGGATTTAGTAATGTGTAAGAGTTTGGGAAGAGCAACCAATGGGAACTCTCACCTCACCCAAGGGGTTGGGAAGTGTGTGAGAGGCCTTCTTAGGCAAGAATTGGAGACTTAGTGAGTAATCACCCACTCTCCATTTTTGGAGATTATGCTTTTGTTTTGAAAATTAGTAGGAGAATAGAACTTTTGGTAGAGATTGGAGAAAAGTTTGTGTGGAATTGGGCAGCTCATCCCCAACTAATTTTAGCATACCTATTGGCAGAATAAGGTTGGTTTTTATCTCCTCCTATTTATGTTGTTTTATGTTTGTTATGTTGTGTTGTTGAAGGAAGGAAATGCTTGTGAAAAAAATATGTTATTGTAAATTGTTGTTGGGAAAAAGAATGTGTAGTTTTCATTTCTAAGTTTGTTTATGTGTTCTTGTTGTTTTTTTGGGAGTGTCCAAGATCTCCTACTCTTGGGGGAGTAGGATGATCTTGGGGTGGAAGGAGTATGAAAGCCTTGGGTGAGAGGCTCTCCTTATGGAGAGTGATCTCAAGGGTGTCCTTTGTGACCCTTGTTGCATAGCCTTGTGTATGCATTTGGGGGTCATAAGGGGAGTAAATATGGCCTTGAGCCTTTTGGGGGGCATAAGGTATGTGGATGTATTTTTGTTGCATTTGTATTGCCATGAGGTGGCTTGAGTTGTATTTGGCTTGCAATCTCCCCATTGGTACTTGGTCCACTTCCACCCGTGGAATGAACATCACAAAGTGTGGTGAAGTGTAGCTTGGGATGAGAAGATGTTTGTTGAGTGTATGCCATATATGTTGTGTTGTTGGTTTGCTTGCTTGTAACCCGTCTAGTGCTTGGTTCTCCAAGCTCGGGGGTGGCTTCTAGTAAGCCTAGGCTGGGAGGTGAGCTCTCCATGGTCAAAGTGTATTTTATTGTAGGTTGCTTAGTTTGGGAAAAGAAAGAAGAAAAAGCTTGTTGTTGTTTTATGTTGAGGAGGAGTGTTAAAAAAGAAAAAGAAAAGTATTCAATGTTGTAGTTTGTATAAAGAAAAAGAAATGTGAGCTATTGTTGTATTTACTTTCAAGAAAAGAAGTGTAGTATTGCATTCATGTTACTATGAAAAGAAAAACATCGTTGGGTTTTCAAACCCATTTGTATCCATGTTTAATTTGTATCTACATCTGCTAATGAAATGCACATTGTTTTTCCTACTTTGGTAGTTTTGCAAAAGAAGAAAGAAATGTGTTAGTTTGCATTTAAATCTTCATGTTTTACACTAAAAAAAAAGGGGGAAAATATATGCACTTTTGTGTAAACTGAAATTTCAAGTTAGTTGTTACTCCATATTTCTTTAAGTTAAATATGCTGCTGTAAATTTAAGTAAAAACAGTCATTTATTTTCCCATTTATTGCAGAAAATGAAAATTGTTATAGTAGTCTATTCTTTCCAAAAAAAAACATTTAGCATTTAGTTTTAGTATTTTTTGTTACCAAGAAAAAAGAATATATATTAGGAAATCCCTTAAATGCATTTTGTTGTTATACAAAATAATAATAAACTCACAAAAAATCTATTTGGGTTATAGGTTTTAAAAAAAAAAGGGAACAAATAGCAAAATCCATATATATAGACACACACACACACACACACACACACACACACACACCTATATATATAAATACTGATTTAAACATTTTATTTCTCTAACTATTATTTTGATAATCTGTTATTAAATTAAAAAAAAAAGTGATGTAAATTATAGAGTTAATAACACAAAATAAAGAGGGAGAAAACTGATTATTTGCTATGTCATTCAAAATATATATATATATAGGCAAGGAAAGATATATATAGTTTTATTTTTGAAACTGGCAGATTTCACATATAAAGAATATATATATATATATATATATATATATATATATATATATATATATATATATATATTCATTTACATTTATATATAAAAACAAAAAAAAAGGGTTAAAAAAAAATAACATTGGGCGGCAACGGGGGGCGTCGCAGCCTTGGGCGGCGACGCCCACAGGTCGCGAGAAGCCGCAGCTGTGGGCGGCGCTGTCCACAAGCTGCGGGTGCCGTAGCCGTGGGCGGCGCTGTCCGCAGCCCGCGGCTCCCCCGCGTCGTCTCCTCCCCTGCGCCGTCTCCTCCCACGCCGCTATCACCAACAAAACCCTCCTCGTTCGGCTCTCCCTCCCCCTCAATCCGCCATGCAATAAAATGAACCCCGGTTCGGTCCTGTGTGCCACCGGGATAAGATAAAAAGGCCGCCGCTTCCTATGGCTACCGCATCCCCACACCTGCACACACTCACAGCACAAAAAAAAAATGATAGATGTCATCTTATTTGCCCTAACCCTAGTTTCAGGTTAGGGCAAACACACATAGGATTTAAAATAAGAGTGTGTGTGGGGGGGAAAGTGTAATAAAAAAAAAGGGTTCCATAATATAATAAAAAAAAAAAAGCCCCTCTTTCCTTTTGAAAATATTCATAAGCATGTGTATAAGTTATAGGTAATTATATATATAAAAATAAAAGTGGTTTAATTCCTTTTTTCATTTGGAAAAACAATTAGTTAATGGTAAAATAAAGAATATTCTTATATATATATATATATATATATATATATATATATATATATATATATATATATATATATATATATATATATATATATATATATATATATATATATATATATATATAGGTATATGTAAATATATAATAGTGAATTAAATTTGCTTTAGTTGGTTGAAAATTCAATTAGTTAGTGGTAAAATTAACTAATGCTCTTTTAAAATTAGTAAATGAAGGTAGGAGCATTGTTAGAGGAAGATTTTAAATTCTTGGGTAGAATAGACCCTTGGAAAGAACATAGCGATATTGATAGGGTCAAGTGGCCCATTTAAATTTTTAATTATAAAGTATTTTAAATTTATGGGGGTTTTATTTAATAAGGTTGTTAATCTTAAAAAAAAAAAACTAGGACAAATTAAATTTAGAACCTAGGTGGTTAAGAAAAAATAAATAAATTTTAGATCGTTTAAGTTTGAGATAAATCGTTATACTTGAAATTTTAATTATTTATTAATGGAGATTAGTGATAACCTTTTTGGGAGAAATATTAGCTCGTTGATGGCTTAGTTAACTTTATCCCTAAATTGAATTTAATTACCTGAATTACACAAATGTAGTTAAGACCAAACTAAGTGCATTATTTTAATTAAGTAAGTCGTTATTAAGTTAAGTATTAAAAAAAAAATTATTCCGTTTGTGCCCAAAAGTTTGGGCATGACAGGTTTTTCAACATCTATAGTAATTGAGCCCTATGTTGTGCTATTAACTCATTACTGATGTTAAGTGTTCTTCCTAGGCTAATTTCTACATTAGTAGTGGTTGTTGAGATGAAATCAAGGTCAAGGCTAGCAATGTTCAAATTGCAATCATTAGGTAGCACGCTTGTTATCATAGATGATTTAGCAGAATCCTCATTTTGTGCAAAGCTATGGACTGGACAAGTGAGACATGACAAGAATTCTTCTTTCTTTGGATCCAATCCATAAGAATTATGAATAATCTTATCAAGAACAACATCCTCATCTCATGTTTCCATCATTGGCACTCTTTCTATGATCATGATATTGTGAAGTGATAATTGCTCATCTTCTTCCATACTAGGCCAAACTGCTTGTTCTGGGTCCATAGAAGGTTGAGCTAGGGGATATAAGATGAAATATTCAATTTATCCCCAGTGGATGTGGTCATGCTTCCAGATCTGCAACCAATAAATGCATCAGTAGTGACCAACCATGGCCTTCTTAAGCCCCCAAACATACATTAGGCTGTAGTACCACAAAGTCAATAGGATAATCACAATAATCTATGGTTATTATCAAGTCTTTAATCATTCCTTCTAGCATGACAATGGACCTATCTTCTATTTGTAGCACAGTTGGGGTAGGTCTAATGTTGTTTAGTTGTAGGTCATTCAATGTTTTCTTGGTCATGACATTGATGGCTGCTCCTAGTTCTATTAGACAATTCTTGACAAGAGTTCCATATATAATTGTTGGTGTAAATAATTATTCATCATGGATATTATTACACTTACTTAAGTTTACTTAGGATAATGCATTTCATAGTAGTTTGGATATGAGACACTTGGGTGTTTGTGCCACATTGGGATAGTGTGTGTAGGAGAAATTCCACCTTTTATGGTGTTGATCTTGTTATTACACTATCATATCCACTTATTGTGGAGTGATAATTCCACCTTCGGTGGGTGATCCACCTCATGTGGAAGATTATATTATTTCTCCTACCTACCCACACCTATTTCCTACCTACCCTTGTTTCTTATTGATCCACATGTCATATTTGTGTGCTCATACATATCCCTAGCCTTGCCTATATAAGCAGGCTCATCTACATTGTATGTAACAACTATTGAATCATTTTCTATTGATGAGAATACAGTTTATTCTTGTCCTATATTGTGTCTCTATTTTGTACATTTCATTGACCCCTTGATCTTGGCAAAATCTAACATGGTATCAGAGCCATTGGGGCTTCATTGATTCATTTTGAAGAGACATTATTGTGACGTCAAGAGGTAGATCTGAGGAGCAGCATCTTTTGGAGGCATCCTAGACTAGATCCGACCCCGCCATTGCGTCCAGAAGGCCATTTCCATGAATTTTGGTTATAAATTCGGCCTATTTTGGTGAGAAAAAAATTTTCCCCAATTTTGCTATAATCGTACGGATTTTCGGAATATTATTATATTTTTCAAAAAAAAAATTTTATTTTTCTGAAAAATAATTTCGTCAAAAATCAAAAATTGAAAAAAAAAATTTCGATCAAAAAAAAAATTGAAAAATCAAAAAATATCAAAAAAAAACAAAATTGTTTTTTTGGGGGGTCCGCAGACCCCCCCTGCAGAGTGTACCTTGCAGATTGCAGGTCTATCGGCCTGCCGCCGCCCGTACCCTACAACACCTAACAGACCGTACCAGCCGCCGCACTGAAGACCACCGGAAGCTGCATCTCCCACCGTGCCCGTGCTCGCCACCCGTACTTTGCCCTGACGTTGCCGCAGACCGCTGGTACCCGACGGCGCTGCCGCAGACTTTGGTCCCATCGTCGCCGCCACGCTCCGCACGTAGCTCCCTGACAGCTTCTCTCCATCCCGCGTGGCCTCGGCTCTGTTCGCCACCGGTGCAGCTCCGCTCCCCCGCAGCTGCCAGCTTCCTCTCCGCTCCGGCAACGCCTCCACCACGCGGACACAGACCGGAGGACCGCGCCCGCCACATGGCAAACAGCCACTGGCCTGCGGTAAAACTGTACACATAGTCATCAGTACGGACCACCACATCATCTGACAAATCAATCTGCACAGTCAGCTTTTCCGTACAGTACGAATTACACAGTCATCATGCCCAGTCATCCGTTCGTATAGTACGGACGCCCAGTCAGCAGATAGGGCGAAGTTTTTGCGACGGTCATACGGCCGTCAAATTTAAACCCATGACTTTCTGATGTCAGCGCCACATCAGCAGGGTTTGAAAATTTTTGGACCCCCTCTCATTTGCATTTTTTATTTTGCAGTTCAACTTCAAATGGCCATAACTTGCTCATTTTTGCTCCTTTTTGGGTGCAATTTTTTTTGAAATGGGCTATAATTTTGTGCTCTCCACAGTGGTGAAATAATTTTTTGATTTTGATGCATGGATTTTTCAAAAAATGCAGTTTTTGGTGACTGTCCCTGAGTAATCCCATTTTTTGCAACTTCAGAGGCTTCGTTTGGGGTCATCCGACCTCCTTTTTATGTGCTATTTTTTTTGAAAGTGCATATTTTTTCATCTACTTTCACATGAAGCTATCAGATTGATGTCATTGTAAGTAGAAATTGTACTTTCAGATTTTGGCCGTTTTTGGCTCTCTTGGTACTTGTATATTTGCTTGAATCTCAGGTAGATTCATTGCACTATTGATTGAAGTCTCTTGTATCTCATTTGAGAAGTTGTAAAATTTGCATCATAAGTCCACTTTGCCTTGTTTTGCAAGTGGCTCATTGTAATCGCACTAAGTATAAAGTGCCAAAATCATCACTTTTGGGGGGGTACTTTGATTGATTGAATTTGGGGGATGTCTCTTGTAATTTTGTGCTCTTGTGTTCCTTCCTTTTTTCTGCTATGGGTTCTTCTAATTTTCCTCCCTTAACTCCACATAATTATGCTACTTGGAAAATTGATGCATGGAGTAAACTTATGGAAAAAGGACTCACTCATTACATTGATGGAACTATTGTTGCTCCAGCTGATCCTAAGGTTGATCCTGTTCGTCACTTGGATTGGCTCACTAAAAATATCATGACAATTGGTACCTTAAGAAAGTATGTATCAAAGGATCTCATTTTTCATATTGAGAAATGTACTCTAATCAAGGATGCTTGGCAAAAGTTTCAAGACTTGTATGGTCAAGTTGATGAGATTAGGGGATATCAAATTGATAGTGATCTCACCATGTTGGATCCCAAGAACTTTGATACTATACAAGATTATGTCACTAAGGCAAATGAGTTGAGGGCACAACTCAAAGATTGTGGCATTGATAAAAAGGATACTCAATTGATATTCAACTTGATAGGGAAGCTTCCAAAAGAATATGCAGCATTTGTTTCTAGTTTCCAAACCCATAGGATGACAATGGGTTCAAGCTACAAAATGCCTACATTTGATGCTTTCAATGAAATGTTGATGATGGAACAAACTAAGTTGATAAACATGGGCATTCTTAAGGCTTCTTCTAAGTCTCAAGCATTAGTGGCAAATCAAGGGAACAAAGGAAATCAAGGAAAGGACAACTCAAACAAGAAGAAATGGCAATCAAAGCCTAAAGAAAAAGCACCATCTTCTCCACAACAAGGAGATTCATCCTCTTCCAAGAGAGATAATTCACCAAAGAGGGAAAGACCTACTTGTGCCTATTGTAAAAAGATTGGTCATGAGGAATATCGTTGCCATACTAAGAAGATTGAAGAGCTCACACATATCATCAAAAAGCATAACATTGATTTGCCTAAAGTCTACAAGAAGGATGATTCATCAACTTCCACTTCCTCACATTCAAAAGGAAAAGGGCAAGCATTCATGGCTTCTACAACTGGGAAGACTCACTCTTTTGGAACAAGAAAAGGAAAAGCTCTATGTGCTACTACCAGTCATAATTCAGAGAGATGGCTTCTAGATTCAAGGGCTTCTCATCATATGGCATCTTCGCAGTCTATGTTCTCTACATTTGAGCCTTGCACCATGCCTCAGATTTTGATGGGCAATCATACATACATGGATGTGATTGGGAAAGGATCTATTGACATTGGGGATAACTCCTTCAATGATGTGTTGTGTGTACCCCACTTGACAAACAATCTCCTTTCTATCTATCAAATCACACATGGCGCAACTAAGAGAGTTGTGGAGTTCACACCTGACTCGATTTTTATTAGAGACATGGAGACTAGAGCTATCATTGCAACTAAGGTGGTTGATCATGCATCTCGGTTATACTCCTTTTCAGATTTTGTTGATGATGATGATTTCACATTTGATGATTCTACACATGATGATCACACTTCTTGTGATGGTTCAGTTTTTGAGGAGAACTTTGGACACTTGAATTTGGGGATTCTCACATGTGACCCCGTTCTTGAGTCTTTTATCTCATCTCCTCATATTGATATCACATCACCTATTGCACCTGATGATGCAGATAGTGCGACAGTTTTGCCTTTATGTGATTCAATGCAGCAGGATATTCATTGTCTTCCAGCTTCAGATTCATGGGATGATTACTTGACAGATATTGTAGGTTTGTTTGTGGAATCCTACATTGCAGATTTGGGAGACATCATTGATGACATTCATCTTCTCTTTGATGAAGATGATCCTTCTTCGATTGTTGCGAGGGCACACTCTGACCCTCTTGTTCATTCTCTACATGATCATTCTTTCGAGGTTGACATGATTGTGGATACTTATGTACAGCAGTTGGAGGAGGTCTCTTTATGCTTTGAGGAGACATATGAGTCTTTGGGACATGTTCTACTTCCATCTCCACTAGATCCTGGAGTACCTTTTTCAGTAGTGTGGCACAGTTTACCACCTTTGGAGGGGGTATCTTTCAGCATTGACATGGGGACACTTGAGCAGTTTTCAGAGATTCCATTCATCATGAGTTTTCTTCCTACATCTTCCCTTCATGATTGGGGAGACTTCATGGATACACCTTTGGTTTTGTTTCTTCCTAAGGGGAGGAATGTTGTTCGACGTTCGTGGAGCAGTTTCTTCATACATCAAGCTTCTTCCATTGGTGCAGATTCTCCATTAAGGGGGGGTCACAGTTTGACTTCTCTTCTTCTCTCATATGGGGGGGACTTTTTCCTCACATGGGGTTTTGTTCCTCACATACTTCTTTGAGAGTTTTTGTATAGCTTTCATCTCTCTTTTTGGGGGAGGGTTTTTTCCCATTGGGTTTTTCTCTCTTTCCCCACTTTGTGAGAGATTTCATTGCATTGGTTTGCATGCATTTGCATTTGTTCATGGGTACCTAACATGGCCTCATAGCTGGGACCCATCTTGCATTGCTTAGTTGCATTGTAGACTTAAGTGCATTCCCCTAAGTTGCACTTAAGGGGGGGTGTTGCTGTAAATAATTATTCATCATGGATATTATTACACTTACTTAAGTTTACTTAGGATAATGCATTTCATAGTAGTTTGGATATGAGACACTTGGGTGTTTGTGCCACATTGGGATAGTGTGTGTAGGAGAAATTCCACCTTTTATGGTGTTGATCTTGTTATTACACTATCTGTAGACACCCAAAAATGGTCAACGCTTGCGAGGTCATACTTTAACATTTGCGCATTGCCTCATTTTTAGGTTTTTGCGTCGCATTAACATTTCTCCTATGTCACGCACTTGGTCTTTATCATTTGCGAACATCGAGTCATTCTTCTATATTCTTCAATCATCTCGTCTTCGAATTTGGTCTTGTCGACAACGTTATCTAGTCATGATTTTGATCGATTTTACCCTGTCGCATCAATGTGCGTATTTATTTGTCATCATTTTGGACATTGTCAATCCTAATTAGGGTTTTGTCCTCCTATCAATCTTATCAATCTTATCATTTTGGATCGATTTGTCATCGATCGTTGTCCTCTTATCAATCTTGTCGATTTATCATCATCCTGTCGTTTTAACGATCAATTTGTCATTGATCATAGTCATTATCAATCTTGTCATCTTGCAATCCATTTTATCATCGATCCTCGTCCTCTTGTCAATTTTGTCATTTTGCAATCAATTTTGCTATCGATCATTGTCTGTCTCAATTATGTCAATTTGGATCAATTTGTCATTGTTCCTCGTCAATTGGCGCATTTATCAAATCATTTTGTCGCATTAGTCATTTATCAATTCAAAATCATGACATTAATTATCTTCAATCAAGACCTAATTGTCATTTTCGCATTTCTAATTTGTCTTCTAGGGTTTTATGATTTAGTCATTTAACCTAATGTGTCATTTCTTCCTCTAGGATTAAATAATTTATTTATTTATCCTAGGTCTTCTTGTTACAATTAAATCTTTATTTAATTGGCTAATTATTCCTCTTTGTGAATTGATTAATAAATGAAAAATTATTAATTAATTCACTAATTCCTAAATTCTAATTTCTATCAATTTCTAATTCCTAATTTGTCATCAATTTCAATTTCCTAATTTTTCAAATTTCTAATTCCTTTTCTCTCCTAATTCATCTCCTAATTCTATGGGAGTGACATTTCAATTTGTCATGAAATTGTCATAATTAATAATCAATCAATTTGTCATGGAATGTGTCATAATTTGTCATCAATTATCAATCAATTAAATTGTGCATGGAAAGTGCATAATTTGTCATAATTGACATATTGATTTGCAATTTCCATTTGAATTGCATCATGCCAATCTTGTCATTTATCCAATTTCTCTATAAATTGGACAATTTTCTTCAATCAATCCCTTAATCTTCATGAATCCCGAATTTCTATCAAACTACCGAACTTTCGTTTCTAGTACTCTTGAGCATTTTCATCAATCTTTCTTTCAATTGTGTGAGCACTTGTAGGTGAGATCCACAAACCCATTGAAGAGGAAAGAACAACAATGGAGCCGCATGGAAGAAGCATCCAAATTGTTATATGGTTTGCATGACATTTTCTTTTAAATGCTTTGTTTTTGTGCCTCTATTGAATGTGCTTTGGAATTAGGTTCATTTCAATGAGAGTTCTTTTGATTGAGCTAGCATGTCTTGTGTTTTGATTGATTTATCTACTTGTTTTGATGATTCCTAATTCTGATGCTACATTAACTGGTGAACCCGACGTGAATACTAACCTTCTAACCATCTTACTGTGTTTTGGAGTGCTTCTAAGTTGATTTGCAGGTCAAAAACTCAAAAACAGGGCCGTGCAGTGCATTCTGGACACTTCTGCGCCTGTGTGAAGCATTATGCGCCTGTGTTGAAACATCTTGCACCTGTGTTGAAACATTCTGCGCTTGTGTTATACATCCTACGCTTGTGTTCTGACTTCTGCGCCTGTGTAAAGTCCAGATCAGAGGTGAAAAAAAGGCAGTTTACTTGAAATTTTTGGTGTTTTTGCTTTCTGTTTTCTGTGCTTTGGATTTTGGTACTGATTATTTATGCAGGATCTTGGCATACGCATGACAAAGACTAAAAATCAAACTACTAACATGTGTTATGCAGATTCGATGGTCAAAGACAACAAATCAAACTTCTAACATGTGTTTTGCAGGTTGCCTTGGAGAAACAACCAAATTGTGTGTTTGAGATTTTTAAATAGGTACTTAGTGATTTATAAATAGGTGGAAATGAACCTTTGTGTGCTTTGTTTGTTAAGTATGACATTGGAGTAGGAGAGTATGCTCTCATCCTTCATAGGGTGATCAGAAATCCAGATCTTCGATACCATGCTTGTGTTGTTGATTGTTTGTCTCCATTAGAGGGCCTGCCTTCCCGACCACTTTGCTTTAGCAAGCGAGTGATAATTGTGAGAAGGGAATGACCCAAAGTGAGTACGGCTAGAATTCCTTGGCATTCTAACTCACTACAAAAAAATACCTGATGGGTGAAAGCTTTGAAGGAAGTGTTACGTGAGAATTGCAGTTACTTGGGAAGTGATGACCCTTGAACTCTTTCTCATATCAACATCTAAGTAGGGCCTCTTGGTCTAAATCGCGCTTACGCGACTACATTTGTTTGGTATCTTGATGGGCTTAATGTCTCAATCATGCTTGCATGACATCAAGGAGTAATGCTTAACAGAAATCCTTACTACATACCTTGTTTTTAGAGGCCAAAAACCCTTCTAGTTGCTTGAGAAGGACAAATTTGGATACTTGGAAGAGATACTAAGTTCGCCATGTGGAGATTTCCATGGGGACTGATGCTTGGCTGCCTTGAGAAGTGAGTGCCATGGAGGGGAGCCCGTGGGGTCAAGCATCTATGTATTCTCCTTGAATCCCATAATGAGTCTACCTCTCAAGTACCTAATGTCTTTGCCTACCCTAAGGAATGTGGACATGAGCATGATTGTCTTGAGTCTAAGTTATAACATCTTGTATTCTTTGATTGTCAAAAGTTGAATTTTATCCCATTTCAAAAGCAAAACACCTTAATCAAAACAAGGTAAATTGATGCAACAAGATTTAAACACAAAAGACATTCATCCAACAAAAGTTCAACAAGGTTCAAAGCACACCTTCAGATATGATGATCAAACATTGTTCCAAATCTTGTCTTAACATTCATGTCACTTACATTTAGGTTCATCCTAGGTTGCATTTAGCAAAGTCATTATCAAGTATCAAGGTTAGGTTTCGCCTAAGTCATACTTCTTTTGCATACCAATAAGAGTCATCCATTTGCATGTGTCCTCTTGCATAAGAGTAATATCATTTCATAATTAAACTTTAGGTTTCATCTTAGGTTGACATTGTCATACATTTGCATTTGTATATCCCAAGTCTCTTCATTAAGCCTAAGTCATTGTCATATCATATTAAGATCATTTGCATATTAATTGTCCTTTTGCATAAAGTGTCAAACCTAGGTCTTGTCATACTTGAGCAATCCAAATCTTTGATAAACCCTAAGTCATTGTTAAGAAGTCTAGACCTTATCAAGTCTTTTGTCCTTTTTGTCATCAATATCATTTCGTCAAACCTAGCTTAGTATCCAAGCATATAGGGGAGACATTGTCATTTGGTCCTTTGTCCATTAAGTCCTTTCATCCTTTGAGGTCTAGACATCATTTCAATTTCCTAAGGGTCCATCTCTTAGATTTGCATTTCAAAAGTTTGTCAAAATCTTCAAAACAACCAAAAACATAGATTGCATTTTCACATATTTAGTTTGCATTTAGTTACATATCATATATTGTCTTTGAAAAATTCCAAAAAAAAAAAATTGCATTTGCATAAGTGACATGCCTGTTGAGACAAGATCAAGATCTAAGAAGATGAGTGAACCAATGTATCAATCCATGGATAACATAGTAAATTCGCAGTTTCAAACTAGTCAAACAATGCAAGTTGAAGGTTCATTAAACACATCTCTACCACCATATGGAACGGTTCAACTTGGACCACCTCCATTATATGAACCAGTATTTGTACCCATGAAACCAGGACATGGGAGTGTTCCACCAACTCCAAGAGGAAGTGCACCTTTCAATTGGGATCAACCAAATTTGCAACATGACATTCGAACTCAAACATTGTATGAAGACCAAACTCTTTCACAAGGATTCGGTTCAAACCAAGGCATTCAACAAGAAACGAATCCAAATGTCCAACCAGATTCTTCATCTGATTCTGACGCTTCTGATGATGTCGACATGTTCCTTCAAGATCCAAAGGTAATAAAAAGGATGGATAAGTTCTTGAGCAAAGTCTTTAAAACGTGTCCTCAAAAGTATCTTCACATGATGAGTAATATGGTTCCCTTAAATGAACCAATTAATGTGCAAACACAACAAGGCAGTGAGCTGTTAAGTTTCTCTTCGCATCTCAATGAAGAAAATGTGCAACAAGAGCTTCAACCTACATTGATGAGTAAACGTGCTTCAAAGGCATTGACAGTGACTATTCCTCAAAAGTCATTGTTTGAGATGATAAATAATCCATTATTCAATACAACGCCGGTAATACAGAATTAAATGAAGACCATGCAAATATCGACAGTGGTTCCTCAACAAGAAGTGGTTCCTCATATGCATAAAATTGGATCAACATCTAAGATACAAGAAAGTTTCACAACTGGAATGCCTAATGTAAATAATGTCCAAAGCAATTCCATGATGCAACAAAGTTCTTATGTATCTTTGTCAAACACTATTGCGACAGATCCTTCGATAATGGCTACATAAAGAGCTATGGATAGTGGTTTGTACCATCAGCAATTGTTGCAACAATTGAGTAATACGCAAAAGGTACAATCGAATGTGCAAACAAACGATGTGCAACAACAACAATATTGCATTCGACAAGAAATTGCAGCGCCTTCGGCACCATTACAAGTTAACACAAACTTGCAACCATCACAAGGGATTGGACAAACAACACAGCAAGTTAATGCAAGTGCTATACCCCATCCTAAGGAGAAGCAACGAAAATCATCTAAACAAAGTTTTTTTCAAATGATGGGATATACACCGCGACAACAATTGGCACAAAGTCAACAAATTCCAATTCGTCAACACCAACAACATGTGCCACAATATGTGCCAAGGCAAACAAGTTATCCTACTTCACAACCGCAAATGGCACCTATGCAATATCAACAGTCTACTCAATTGCAATATCAACCTAGGCTCCAAGAAACACAACAACAAAGCCAATATCAAGGCATAGCACAACCGCAACAACAAGAGAAGTACCAAGAACTTTATATGCCGGAGATGCCAAAAATGACCATTGCAGAGTATCAACAACCGATCGGAAATGCGGTATATCAACAAAGAATACCAATTGGGATTAATGATGAACCTCTACAATCTGATACAATTGCGCAACAACTTGAGAAGTTGCAACGAAAAGTTGACGCATTAGAAACTAAAGGAACAAAGAAGTTGTATACAGATCGAGATTTATGTCCTAATCCCTTTAACAAGAGTGTATACATGCCTCCATTCCCTAAGCATTTTGAGGCACCCAACTTTGAGAAATATAGAGGGAATGGCAATCCAAAAGATCATATTCGAGCATTTTACGCGGCATGCATAGAAGTAAACTATGAGGACACATATTTAATGCGATTATTTGCACGAAGTCTCACTGGACAAGCTATGGATTGGTATTCTCATCTGCCAGGAAATATAAAGACTTGGTCAGAACTGGCGCAAAAGTTTATATCTCATTTCGCGTTCAACATCGACAGTGATGTGACTATGTCGGATTTATGCAATACCAAACAAAAGCAAGGTGAACCATTAGTGGCCTTTTTGCAACGATGGCGGAGCTTGTATAGTCGTTCTTCTCTTGATATACCTGAAGAACAGCAAGTGAATCTGTTTATCCAAAACCTGGTCCCAGAAATGATGTATGAGCTAAAATTGAAAAGTCCTAGTACCATAGAAAAACTCATTAAGAAAGGAATGAATATTGAAGCAGCTCTTGTAGCTAAAGGAATTATCAAGCTCAATAAGGACAATGACAACACAAATTATTCAGGGGATAGAAACAGATTTTGGTATAAGAACAAGAATGTCACTAATGATGGTGTTGTTGATGCGAGAGTGGTGAATGCAAATCAACCCCCATTCACAATCAAGAAGTTGAGTGTTCCTAATATGTCGACTATGGAACAAAATCAAGCACCCAGGAACAATGTCACTCAACAGTCGCAATATCAACAGCATGCTCAACAGTCGTAATATCAACAGCATGCTCAACAGCCGCAGTATCAACAGCATGCTCAACAGTCGCAATATCAACCGCATTCTCAACAGCTACAATATCAACAACATGCTCAACAACAGTATGCTCAACAATGTAATCAACAACAATGTAATCAACAACAAGGCCAACAACAAAATCAACAATGCAAACCCTTCCGATCGCGGGATGGGCCTCCTCGACAGTTTACACCATTGGGAGAGCCTATCGAATCATTCATGAACCAATTAATACAAGCGAAGTTTATCAAACTACCAGATATTAAGGCAGAACCAGCGGAAAAACCGCATTGGTGGAATGATAATGCGTACTGTGAATATCATTGGTCTAAAGGACATAAAACCGCTTCATGTTTTCAATTAAAACATATGATTGAAGATTTATTGGAACAAGGAGTAATTGAGATAGATCCAACCCATCCGACCTCTAATACTGATCATACTATTTTCAAAACTCCTTTGCTTGATCATGACAAGGGTAAAGCGTCTTCTTCCAATTCTGCTCAAACGGCCAATTATGCAAATATCGATTATCATAATGTCATTAATTGTTTTCATGCGTCAAATGAGTATGTGTCTACCTTGAGAATAAAAGGACAAGATCCTTCTTGTGCGGTCACCACTCGTCGATCCAAAATAGTCGTGAAAGGAGCTCCTGCAGCTCCTCCCAAACCAGTTCCGGCGAGTCAGTATAATCTTTTGGATCATCTAGGAAAAACACCTACACAAATATCCATTCTAGAGTTGTTGAAAATGTCTCCCATGCATCGTGCAGTCCTAGATAAAGCTTTGACTGAGTCCACTGTCCCAACAGATATTGATGTTGACCAATTTCAAGCGCGGATTGGACATTTAGCCATTTCCCGAAGTGTTGCATTTTCCGATAGTGATATCTCACTTGACAAGCTTCCCCATAATGACCCTTTGCACCTAGAAGTCTTTGTCCACAATTGCAAAATCCAACGAGTCTTGATAGATGGCGGAGCGAGTCTTAATATCTGCACCTTAAGAGTGGTCATTGGCCTCGGATATTCAGAAAATGACATTGATGCTTCCAAAAGGATAACAATCAAAGCCTATGATGATGCTGAGCGCCCATCCAAAGGGATAATTGTATTGCCCATCAGAGTTGGTCCTGTGATGGAAAATACTTTCCTACAAGTCCTAGACCTTGACCTCCCTTATAATATGATCCTTGGCCACCCGTGGATCCATGCCATGAAAGTAGTTCCGTCCACTTATCATCAATGTCTAAAATATCCTTACAACGGAACTGAGATAACCATTCCAGGAGATCCTAATCCATTCCAGTTCTGTGCTACCCTAAGGGATACTCCTCAGCGGCAAGTGCCAGTCAATACAGAAGCCAAATCAGACAGTTATGTGGATCCCAATGCATTGTTGGATGCTGTCAAAGGAAAACTGAAGATACAAGACCAAGGGTGTGGAGAATATTCAATGGACCAAACATTCCTCATTGGGAATTTGCCGATGTCTCCAAAATCATATGGAAAACCGCATCTATTGCAAAAAGAACCCAAGGTCATTATTCAATATCAGCCTCCCACTACACTTGCAAGATGGGGAGAACTTGACAAAGAAACTATAGATGATGGTGTCATAGATTGGCTCTATAAAGATCCAACTGAAACCCCATCTATCAAGCTGCCAGTGGAATTGTATGGCAAAGGATTTACTATGCTGCAGAAGAAAGGATATGATGGCTGCAATGGCTTAGGCTTGAAAAACAATGGAAGGCTAGAACCCATCATACCTGAGAGGCGACCCCCAACTTTAGGGTTAGGTTTTGTACCGTTATGAATTGGATCCACATCTACCAAAAGGTCCACATGTCGAAAAGGGCGTGATTCTGACGATGAAATAACACCTGAGGCTACCCAACCCGAGACTAATTCTAATGAATGGGAGTGGAGTTCTTTTTCTTCCAGCTCCTATACCCTTGACAATATCTTCATTGACCCTAATAACTTGCCTATGGAGGATAAACATGAAATAACTCCTCTTCCTAAAACCTGTCCTCATGCTTGGATCGAGTCATTTTGGGATCCCAGCTCCGAATCCGACACAAGTAGTTCGGATAGTGACACCACAGACATTCACATTTTTACCATATCAGCCCTCTCTATCCTTACAATCGATGATGACATGCCCCTCATATATCCCCAACTTATCCAATATGACCAACAAGAACCGCTCACATTGGACTATTTTCAGAATGACGAAGCAATTGCAGAGTTCCTGGGACTACGGGAAGGCATACCACAGGGTGACCACAAGGCAGGATTTGCTATTGACCTGGATTCAATGGCATATTTTGGGGAGTCAACTCCCTCTTCCAGTCATGAAAAAGAAAAAGAAAAAGAAAAAGAAAAAAATCAAAAGAATAGATCTTTGAGTGAAAACCGTAAGGCACTCTCTGATCATACAAAAGTAAAAATAAAAGACGTACCTGCGGGTGAAAACCTTTCTAAGGCGCCCAAAGGTGGAAGAGTGGACATACCCCTATCAATTCAGGACAAATCCACATTGCTGGTAGAGATGACCGAGGAAATCAATCTGGGAACACCTGATAACCCTAAGGTCATTCATTTTGCTGCCTCTTTGTCAAAACAAGAGAAGATTGATTTTATTAATTTCTTTCTAGAGAAGAAAATCAGCTTTGCGTGGTCTTATGCAGATATGCCTGGCCTCGATCCAGAGTTAGTCCTTCATCATTTGCCACTGAAAGCAGGTGCTAAGCCCGTCAAACAAAAACTTAGAAAGATGCATCCTCAAGTGGCTCTTTTGGTCAAAGTGGAATTAAAAAAATTGCTAGATGTGGGCTTCATTAGACCTATTGATTATGCAGACTGGATTTCAAATCTAGTACCAGTTAGCAAAGTAACTGGGGGCATCCGCATCTGCATAGATTTTAGGGACCTGAATAAAGCATGCCCTAAGGATGATTTTCCATTGCCAAACATAGACATCATAGTGGACATGACGGTTGGTTATGAGATGCTTTCACTAATGGATGGTTTCTCCGGCTACAATCAAATCCGTATTGCACCTGAAGATCAGCATAAGACAGCATTCACCTGTGCTTGGGGCACCTATTGTTGGAATGTGATGCCCTTCGGCCTCAAAAATGCTAGTGCCACATATCAAAGAGCAATGACGACAATCTTCCATGATTTCATGCATACTTTGATGGAGGATTATGTTGCTGACTTGTTATGCAAATCTGTTACTAGAGATAGTCATCTAGCCATCTTAGGCCCGATTTTTGACAGAATGGAGACCTACAAACTCAGGCTCAATCCAAAAAAGTGTGTCTTTGGTGTTACAGCTGGAAAGTTGCTCGGATACATTGTTTCTCACCGAGGCATTGAGGTCGATCCCGCAAAGGTCAAAGCAATAATGAATATGCCTCCACCTTCCAACCTCCGGCAATTACGAAGTCTACAAGGAAAGCTCTAGTCAATCCGTCATTTCATAGCTCAGTTGGCCGACAAATGTCATCCATTCCAACATCTACTGCACAAAGGTGTTGCTTTTAAATGGACTGAGCAATGTCAATCAGCTTTTCAAGCTCTTAAAGACTATTTGTTGTCGCCACCCATCCTAATGCCTCCTATCGAAGGAAAGCCCTTTTTATTGTATATCTCTGCAACTGAAACAGCATTAGGCGTTCTCTTGGCTCAACAAGATGAGAATGGCAAAGAAAGAGCTATTTACTATATCAGCCGGACACTGGTAGGCTATGAGCTAAATTATTCAACTATTGAGAGGGCATGCTTAGCAGTGGTATTTGCAACACAAAAGCTCCGACATTATATGCTAAGCCATCAAACATTGTTGATTGCCAAAATTGATCCTTTAAAATATTTGCTCAGCCGAGCAGCTTTGACAGGTCGCCTAGCAAAATGGGTCATGATTCTCAGTGAATTTGACATTGAGTATATGGAGCGAAAGGTGATAAAAGGACAAGTCATAGCAGATCAACTGGCAGATGCTCCTATTTCAGACGATCATCCCATGTTGACTGATTTCCCAGATGAATCAGTCTTTGCTCTCACACCATCCAATGAATGGAAGTTATACTTTGATGGGTCCCACACCAAGTTCGGATCCGGCGCAAGCATTTTGTTTGTCACCCCTCAAGGTGATGCTATTCCAAAGTCATACAGAATAACTTTCCAATGTACCAATAACATTGCAGAGTACGAAGCATTGGTTACAGGACTCCGAGTGGCAGTTCACTGGAACATCAAGCATTTGCAAGTCTATGGAGATTCTCAACAGTCATCCGACAAGTCAATGATGACTACAAAACAAAGGATGAAAAGCTTATTCCTTATAAGCACATGGTGGACTTCTTCAAGACAAAATTCACAGCTATCCATTTCAGTCAAGTGCCAAGAATACAAAATAAGTCGGCAGATGCGATGGCTACGATTGCTTCCATGATAAATATGCCTCATAATATGGACAAGTGTGAATTCTTAGTTGAACAATTGCTAGTCCCCTCTTTTGACATTCCGACAGCTGACGTGATGTGCATTCTTGTTGGTCCCAACTCCCCATGGTACAATGATATATATCAGTATTTGAAATCCCAGACCTTACCACCTAACCTTTCCGCTAACCAACGTCGAGCCTTTATTCGACAAACAGCCAAATATGTCATCATCGCTGACACCCTTTATCGCCGTTCTTTTGACCATACCCTCCTCAAGTGTTTGGATTCTAACGAAGCACAAACGGCTTTACACAAGGTTCACGATGGTATATGTGGGGGCCATTTCAATGGTCTTAGCTTAGCCAAAAAGTTGATTCGTGCTGGGTATTATTGGCCCACTTTGGAAAAGGATGTTCATGGGTTTGTTAAAAAATGCTACAAGTGTCAGATTCATGGAAATTATATTCATGCACCAGCTCAAGAGCTTCATTCTGTTATATCTCCATGGCCCTTTTCTCAGTGGGGTTTGGATCTTATCGGCAAGATTCAGCCAACATCTGTAAATGGACACAAGTTCATTATTACAGCTACATAATATTTTACAAAATGGATTGAAGCCATCCCCATGACCTATATCACTGGTGTCCAAATTTCAAAATTCTTGCTAAATTATATCATATGCAGATATGGGGTTCCTCTTGCCATAGTCACAGATAATGGTCGACCCTTCAAGAATAAAGATGTTAAAGAACTATGTGAAAAATTTCATATTCAACACCGTTTTTCTAGCCCATACTATCCACAGGGTAATGGTCAAGCTGAAGCATCAAATAAAACCATTATCAAGATCCTGAAGAAAGTTGTCAATGACGCTGGTCGAGATTGGCACGTACAGTTAAATCCAGCACTATGGGCCTATCATACTTCTGTCCGCACACCAACTGGCGCCACACCTTATTCCTTGGTGTATGGTGCGGAAGCCATTTTACCCTTGGAAGTGGAGATTCCTTCCTTGCGAGTTTCTTTGCAGCACCTGATTGATGATGAGACACACAGAGTCTCTCGGCTGCATCAGCTTGAGATGTTAGATGAAAAATGTCAGACAACTCTGACACATTTGCAAGCATATCAAAACCGTCTCCGTCGCTCTTATAATAAGAAGGTCAAAGGGCGACACTTCGAAGTGGGAGACCTAGTTTTAAAGGCAAATCCCAAGAATGCACAGTCTACTGACATCATCAAGGGCAAGTTTGAACCCAATTGGGTTGGGCCTTTCATAGTAACTGCAGCCTATGGCTCAGGGGCATATCAGCTTGCGACTCCAGAAGGTGAACCTCTGTCTGATCCTATTAATAGCATGCATCTTCGTAAGTACTGGGCATAGTTTTCTGTCAGATATTTCTTCAAATATGATCTTGAAAAAATACAAAAAAAATCAAAAATGAAAAAATACAAAAAAAAAAATGAAAAAAGCAAAAAAATACAAAAAAATGAAAAAAAAAAGGCAAAAAAGAGAAAAAAGTAAAGAGCAAAAAAAAAATGATTCGCCCTCTAGTGAAAACCTGGCAAACAGGCGCTTTGGGCAAGTACCATGGTGAAAACCTGGCAATCAGGCGCCATGAGTAATGAGATTATTGCTCCGTCATCTATCATGACTTCTAGCCATGCTTTCTCTCGGCCAGTTATCAAGCCTATCTTTGTCTCAACCCAATGTTTTATTCCAGGCCTGTTATTGGTCAACATCACTGTCTTGCTTACTCCAGTGTCTTGTACATATGTTTTGGTCCTGGTTTATGTGTCTTTCAAGTGCGCATGGGGTGCTTTTCCCTCGTCATGATCAATCACTAGAGCTTAAAAATTGAAAAATGTACTGAAAAAAGTCATAAAAATCCAAAAAAGTCCTGAAAAAATCTCATAAAAATTGAAAAATGTCCTAAAAAAAGTTTAAAACATTGAAAAAATGTCCTGAAAAAAGTTTAAAACATTCAAAAAATGTCCTGAAAAAAAGTTTAAAAATTGAATAATGTCCTGAAAAAATTCATAAAAATTGAAAAAAGTCCTGAAAAAATGAACAAAAAAATTGTAAAACTTCAAAAACCAAAACAAACATTTTGCAATAAATTATTCCTTTTGTGCATACGACAGCTTACTGAGCATTCCTCCAACGACACTCGCAATCCATTTAACGTTGTGCTTTAATGAAATCATGCTTTAACAGATGAACGTTTTCAATCAAATCAAACATTCAAATTGATCCAAACTGTCATATCAATCGAATATCAGCATCAAAATCATTTGTCCTTGTCCCTATTATCATGGGTCTTATACAGGGTGTGGTATACTCGAAACCAGACTGTGTCCTGTCTTAGACGGGGTACCGCATGTCCTGAAACCAGACAGCATGATCGTCCTATCAGCACTTTCAACTTTTGACAATGAAGATCAAGATGTTTGTCTGATTTGCTTGAATTTGTGCATCTTATTTTATTATTGATTTATCTTTGGCTTCGATCATGTTCCTATGTTGCTCGATGATGTCACTGAGTGATTTAGAGTGACTGGGATGGCTCATGGTCCTTTTCTTTTTTTTGATTGTGATTGTCGTTTGTCTGTGATGTGTCTGTCTTTTGCAAAAAGGGTTGCATTTCAGCTCTGGCCTTCAATGCCATGATGCTACACATCCATTTTGCTACATAAAAATAAAGGTTCTCACCTACAAAGTGCATTACTGAAAGCAAGTATTTCTTCATCTCTACCTATCCTCTGTCTAATTTCTGCTTACTAACATTTCTTCGGTCCGTCTTGGCAGTCCATTTGATCCTATCATTTTCTATCATTCTTATCGATCAATTGGCCTCTTTTCTGCATGTTTCCGGCCAATTCCTCGAGGGGGCATGCATATGTCATTGTTATTGTCTGGGGCATTTTCATATGTCATTATCAGTTGTCTGGGGCATTGTCATTATGCATATGTCATTGTTATTGTCTGGGGCATTTTCATATGTCATTGTCAGTTGTCTGGGGCATTTTCGTTATTGTTCTTTGAAACAACGCTTAAAATCGCATTGTCTCAAAGAGGGGCAAAATGTAGACACCCAAAAATGGTCAACGCTTGCGAGGTCATACTTTAACATTTGCACATTGCCTCATTTTTAGGTTTTTGCGTCGCATTAACATTTCTCCTATGTCACGCACTTGGTCTTTATCATTTGCGAACATCGAGTCATTCTTCTATATTCTTCAATCATCTCGTCTTCGAACTTGGTCTTGTCGACAACGTTATCTAGTCATGATTTTGATCGATTTTACCCTGTCACATCAATGTGCGTATTTATTTGTCATCATTTTGGACATTGTCAATCCTAATTAGGGTTTTGTCCTCCTATCAATCTTATCATCAATCTTATCATTTTGGATCGATTTGTCATCAATCGTTGTCCTCTTATCAATCTTGTCAATTTATCATCATCCTGTCATTTTAACGATCAATTTGTCATTGATCGTAGTCGTTATCAATCTTGTCATCTTGCAATCCATTTTATCATCGATCCTCGTCCTCTTGTCAATTTTGTCATTTTGCAATCAATTTTGCTATCGATCATTGTCTGTCTCAATTATGTCAATTTGGATCAATTTGTCATTGTTCCTCGTCAATTGGCGCATTTATCAAATCATTTTGTCGCATTAGTCATTTATCAATTCAAAATCATGACATTAATTATCTTCAATCAAGACCTAATTGTCATTTTTGCATTTCTAATTTGTCTTCTAGGGTTTTATGATTTAGTCATTTAACCTAATGTGTCATTTCTTCCTCTAGGATTAAATAATTTATTTATTTATCCTAGGTCTTCTTGTTACAATTAAATCTTTATTTAATTGGCTAATTATTCCTCTTTGTGAATTGATTAATAAATGAAAAATTATTAATTAATTCACTAATTCCTAATTTGTCATCAATTTCAATTTCCTAATTTTTCAAATTTCTAATTCCTTTTCCCTCCTAATTCATCTCCTAATTCTATGGGAGTGACATTTCAATTTGTCATGAAATTGTCATAATTAATAATCAATCAATTTGTCATGGAATGTGTCATAATTTGTCATCAATTATCAATCAATTAAATTGTGCATGGAAAGTGCATAATTTGTCATAATTGACATATTGATTTGCAATTTCCATTTGAATTGCATCATGCCAATCTTGTCATTTATCCAATTTCTCTATAAATTGGACAATTTTCTTCAATCAATCCCTTAATCTTCATGAATCCCGAATTTCTATCAAACTACCGAACTTTCGTTTCTAGTACTCTTGAGCATTTTCATCAATCTTTCTTTCAATTGTGTGAGCACTTGTAGGTGAGATCCACAAACCCATTGAAGAGGAAAGAACAACAATGGAGCCGCATGGAAGAAGCATCCAAATTGTTATATGGTTTGCATGACATTTTCTTTTAAATGCTTTGTTTTTGTGCCTCTATTGAATGTGCTTTGGAATTAGGTTAATTTCAATGAGAGTTCTTTTGATTGAGCTAGCATGTCTTGTGTTTTGATTGATTTATCTACTTGTTTTGATGATTCCTAATTCTGATGCTACACTATCATATCCACTTATTGTGGAGTGATAATTCCACCTTCGGAGGGTGATCCACCTCATGTGGAATATTATATTATTTCTCCTACCTACCCACACCTATTTCCTACCTACCCTTGTTTCTTATTGAGCCACATGTCATATTTGTGTGCTCATACATATCCCTAGCCTTGCCTATATAAGCAGGCTCATCTACATTGTATGTAACAACTATTGAATCATTTTCTATTGATGAGAATACAGTTTATTCTTGTCCTATATTGTGTCTCTATTTTGTACATTTCATTGACCCCTTGATCTTGGCAAAATCTAACAATAATAATGTCAACAATAGGACTTCTTGGATTTGAATATTTTGGAACTACAATGTTCCCTAACATGATATTAGCTAACTGCCCAATAACATGAATTGTCTTGGGGTATTGTTTCTTCCTACCAGGCTTCTTAAGATATAATTCCCTAATGGATTTAGTGTAAATTGGGACATCCTTGATAGCTTGTAGGAGAGGTATTTTAACACACAAATCTTTAAGCTATCCTAAGAGATCAAATTCAGTTGCAGTTGGACTTTTTTACTAACTAGTCCCTTGGGAAAAGGTGGATCTTTACAGATGATTCCTCAAGTGGTTTAGTCTTTCTCAAAGCTTCTTGATTAGAAACTGGCACATCATCAGATACTTCAATGATTTATGCCAAAGTAGGACAAGTAAGAGTCTTACCTGAATGTAAATGTACATCACTTATTTCCAATGTATAAGTTGGGTATTGCACTACCTCACTTGAATAAACTTTCTAAGAAGGATTATTATTAGGACTAGGAGCTAGCTGAGTAGGCAATTGAGGTGATCTAGGTGCAGGAAATGAAGGTGGAGATGGGTTAGACATTATATCTTGTTGTTGTGGGTACGCACTAGGAATTAAAGTAGGTTGTTGGGGTAAATTTTGTGGTGGCTATGGGTAATTGACAGCGAATTGTTGCCACTGTTGATTCTCATGCCATGGTTGAGAACATGGAGTTTGAGGACCTTGCCACTAATTAAAAGTAGGAATTTGGTTTTAAGGTGGCCAATTATTTTATTGAGGCAAAGAAGGAATTTGGTTTTAAGGTGGCCAAGTATTTTGTTGAGGCATCCAATTTGATGAATTACCTTGCCATGGTTGATTTTGCATTGTGTTCCAAGGCTGAGAGTTCCAATTTGCAACATTATGTTGAACTCTAAAATGAAGGATTAAAAGATAATGGGTCTATAGGCATACCTTGTACTGGTTGTCATGGCTTTCATTAGGCTATGTAGAATACTTTTCCATCATCATCTTCTATTGCATGGAAGTCTGGACTGAGTGTTTTCTCTTATGAGATTGTAGCAAGCTTTTTACATGTACAGTTGGACCATTTCTATCTACAATGAGGGCAGTATTCTACAAGTGTAGCATATGCTTCCTCTTGCTTTCTTTTCAGATGGAGAGTATCCAAATGATTACAATATGACCTATTATATCTTCCTTCATATTGGATAGTAGGCTACTTAATTCCTCCCTTGAGACACTCGTGGTTGTCTTAGAAAGAAACCTAGAACCTCTATCCTTCCTTAAGGTGGACCTTGAATAATTCCTTACCAGCCTGCACATATCATCAAAAGTTGTTTATGTGATGTCACCTCCACCCATAAGATTGAGTGCATCAATGCACTCATCATTCACACCCCTAAGAAATACCATTTTCAAAGATTCCGGGGTGAGTCTGTTTTGTTTAGCCTTCTTGAGATAGAACTAGAATATGTCTATGTAATCTTCTAGGGGTTCATCCTTCCTTTGAGACATCCTAAAGATGTCTTCTTTCCTTGTGTCTCCACCCCTATATTAATCTTAATACTTCTGTAAGAATTTCTTCTTCATGCCTACCTAATTAGTGACAACATTACTTCTTAGCCCCATGAACCATCTTAGTGCTAAATCTTTCAAGGTGGCTTAAAATAGCTTTAAACGGTGAGCATCAGTCACATAATCATAACTTCTACAAAGTACATCAAACTCAAACATAAATGTATCAAGATATTTAGTGACAAAGCCATAAAAATTAGGAACGACATTCGAAGGTATGTTCGTTAATTGTGTACCCATCTCTTGGTCAAAAATTGGGAATGCAAAGGTGACTGGTGTGTCAAGATTTTCTATTCTAACATTAGCATCACCCATGGTTGATACTTCTTCTTGTAGAGAAGTAGGCTCTATTTCAAATGCAATGTTGATGGTTGTCATTAATGATTGTCATTGATGTCAACATATTATTCTGGGATTGGTTCCTAAGGTTGATAATCCCAAAGATGTGTTCCTAGAATGTTTGGTGCTCTTGAAGATGTGTTACAGTTGATATTGAGTGTTGTTTGTTTTGATGGTGATTCATAATTCTCTATTTACTGGATATGGTATTAATCAATTGTTTTCATGAATATCTTGTTTCCATTTTTATTTTTGCTAAGTTGGGTAGTTCTATTTTGGGTCCGGTTCGATCCAGAATTGAAGAATCTGTAACGATATTTGTGTAGTGTATGAGTCATGATTTGGGTCTGGTATTTGTAATGGATGTAACATGTTGATCTATCTAATGAAGTGTGTTGTGTTATGGTCTGCTTCTCATTCCTTCCCACAACTGGAAAGTTTAGTGCTGACCTATTTCAAATCTCTGTTTGGCCGACTTAGAAAATTATGTGGTTCGGAGTCAGTATAAATAAGAGGACGATTTGGATGAATAATAATAATAATATAAGGAATATGTGAGAGATTGAAAAGGAAAAATATGATTGATGATGATATGTGTAGTGTGTTGTTATTGAGAGGCACTGGAAGTAGTTCGATATTGTAGATTGTGTCTTAGGGGTGGATTCTCTTTTCTTTCATCTTCCTTTGGTAGTGAGCCCTCCAACAATGAGCCTTTCTAGGTAGTGAGCCCTCCTACAATGAGCATTTTGGCAGTAAGCCACCCTTTTGTAAAAATTATCTTAACTGGTGTCACCTTAAATGATGCTATATATTAAGAACTAACATTCATTGTGGTTTTTACCTTCTTGGGTTTTCCACATCATACTGTTGGATATTGCTAGGAATTTTTCTAGAATAATGTGTTGTCATTGATGTCAACATATTCTTCTGTGTATTCCAATGTTTCAGTTAGATTAAATGAGTTAGTTTGGTCAATGTGTTGTAGTTGAGTTGTTGTGGCTTAATGGGTTCTAAGATATGCATGTTCAATTGATTCAACTAAAGTTTCAATTATTTGTATGTTGGTTTGATCAAGTTATGAGGTCTAGTATTGTGGTTGATATTTAGTTGTTTGTGTTATTGGGTATTCTAGTTTGTGCTCTGCATTGCTCTGAAATTGCATTATCTTAGTTTGTGGATTTGGCAGAGTGTTTGGAATGCTCATATATGTCCTCAATTCATATGGTTCATGATTTGGAAGTTCGCAAGTGAATCTTTTAGTTTGACAATCAGTTCAACATGTGTTCTTGAGGTTTGATATATTGATGATGACGATTCTAGTAAATGGTGGTGTTGCAATTGTTTCTAGTGTGATTCACGTTGCTTGTAGATCTTTCTAGATTGGTACATATCCGTGTTGATGGTCTGCATTGATTGTTGTGCACATTATTGATCATTTTCTTGATCTGGTGGTGTTCTTCATGTTATGTGACATTCTTGGTGTTATGTGTGTTATTGATGTGGTGATGGTTTATGTTTTCATTGTTAATAATCAGATCTGAATTTAATTTAAATTTTGTTGAGCTTGTGAGAAAATTGATTCACCCCCCCTCCCAGTTTGCTGCATTTTTGTGAGCAATTGGTATTGGAGCTAGATCCTCCAGAAGAAGCTTGATTGTTTCAGGAGATCCAGGATGGCAACCTTTTCTTTTAAGAAGGATAGTCTGAGGTTCAATGGAATGAATTACACTCTTTGGAAGAACCGGATGGAATGTCATTTGAAATGCATTAGTGAAGATTGTTCGAAGATTACTAAGATTATGTATAATGCTCCTCAGAATGGTCCTACCACTCCGGATGAGATAAAAGAAGTTGAATTCAATATTAAAGCTAAGGAAGCATTATTGAGTGCCTTGTCTGATTCTAAGATGACTAATGGGATGGATTTGCAGATTGCTCATGAGATATGGAAGAAGCTAGAGACTTTGTATGAAGGTGACAACCATGTGAAATTTTTTAAGTTGTAGAGCTTAAAGGGAAAGTATGAAATGTTGAAGATGGGAGAAGATGAGAACATTACCTCTTTTATGTAGAAAGTAAATGAGCTTGTGTTGAATATCAAATGTGTCGGTGGTGTATTGGAATAATTTGAGATTGTGGCTAAAGTGTTGAGATCCTTGCCTCCTACTTACAAGCACAAGGATGCTGCTATTGAAGAGATCCAAACTCTGATAGATGTGACTATAGACAAGTTGATTGGTAAACTTGTTGCTTTTGAGTTGAGAAAGTTTGGTGAAGGCCCTCCTAAATCTGAATGTATTTAAAGCTACAGTATCCAGGAAGTAGAAATATGATATGGGATAAATCTCAACAAGAGTATCCAAATATGAGAAGGAGATGAGAGACCTTGAAGAAGATGAAAGAGCGCTTGAAGAATATGAAAGAGAGCTTGAAGAGCTTCAAGCCCTGATTGCCATAAGATTGCCTAAAGGTGACGGTAAGTATGAAGGAAAGTTGCCTCTTAAATGTTTTTCATGCAATAAGATAGGACATTTTGCCTCAAGGTGTTCAGAAAGAGTTTATAAGAAGCCATTTAAGCCCTATAAGTCTAAATATTTGAAGAAGTGCTACTTTGCTATTGATGAAGGTGTTCCAGATGATGGGTTTGAGAAAGGATATTTAGGAGATGAGTGGGTGTTCATTGCTATCAAGGAAGATGATCCAGTGATTGTTAATTCTACTAGTTGCATTGTTGAAGAGAAAGCCTTGGATGCTAAAGTTTAAGAAAAAGATGAATGGGTTATTGACATTGGTTGCTCTCATCATATGGCAGGTGATAAGAGCAAGTTTGTGAGTATGGAAGAGTATGATAGTCATGAAGTAAGATTTGGAGATGACAAAGCTCTTATAATATATGGTAGAGGTGTTATTTCTCTTGATGATAAGCATAACACTGATGATGTCTTGTATGTTGAAGGTCTAAAGAATAATCTTTTGACTGTTGGATAGATGGTTGATAAGGGATATTATTTGCAATTTAAGGATGGTAGATGTAAGATCTTGAGTAGCTCTGAAACAAAGATTGTATCAAGTATAAAGACTAAAGTTAATATCTTTCACTGGAATGCTGGTGGTAAAATTTTTAGATTGCTCAAGTTGATGAAAGTTGGTTATGGCATAGAAGTATGTGTCATTTAATTTTTGACTGCATGGTTAAGATAAGTTCCACTCAAGCTGTAAGAGATTTGCCTAAGATTGTTAGGCCTTCTAATTTGATATGTAAGAAATGTCAATTAGGGAAGCAAACAAGATTTTCTTTCAAAAGAAAACAATATACTTCTAATGGGATGTTGGATCTTGTGTATATTGGTTTGTGTCGTCCCTCTAGAGTGAGAAGTTTGCAAGGTGACAGGTATTTCATGTTATTGATTGATGACTATTCAAGGATAATGAGGGTTACCTTCTTAAGGGATAACTCTGAAGCATTAGAGAAGTTCAAAATTTTCAAAGCTATGGTTGAGACTGAGACTGGACAGAAGCTGAAGTGTCTAATATTTGACAGAGGTGGTGAATTTACTTCCAGTGAGTTCAATTATTTTTGTGAAGAGTATGGGGTAAAGAGACAGTTATCTGATCCATGGACCCCTCAACAAAATGGCATTGTGGAAAGGAAGAATAGGACAGTTCAGGAAGCTACTAGAACCATGATGATTGAAGGAAATGTTTTGCATATCTATTGGAGAGAAGTTGTGAGTACTGTTGTGTACAGTTTGAACCGGGTGCATATTAAAGGTGATTCTGGTAAGACTCCTTATGAGGTATGATTGGTCATGCTCCTACAATTAGATATTTCAAAATTTATGGTAGTAAATGCTATATCAAAAGAGATGGAGTTCTAGGGAAGTTTTATGCTAGATGTGTTGAAGGAATCTTTCTTGGTTATTCTACTAAGAGAAAAGCCTATCGGTGTTATAATAAATAATTGAGAAATATGGTTGAAAGTGCTAATGTGAAAGTTGATCGAGGAAATAAGTATCAGCCTAGATACTCCAGATATGATTCAGATGATTAGATTGTTAGTGAAGATAAGACAAAGCAAGTGGAAACCCAAAACCAAGTTCAAATTGCTCTGAAAAATCCTGAGAATGAAGGAGAAGCTAGTGTAGAAGAAAGAGCTCAAGAGTCTAAAAATCCTAAGACTCCCAGGTATGTAAGGTTAAATCATTCAAAGAATCAGATTATATGTGATAAGAATAGAGGTGTGATGACTAGGAGAAGAGTTGTTGAAGAGTATTGCTTGATTTCTAAAATTGAACCTAAAGATGTTGATGAAGCTTGTAAAGATGAAAATTGGGTTAAAGCTACGGAGGAAGAGTTGAATCAAATTGAGAAGAATAATACATGGACTTTAGTTCCTAGACCTAAGGATAAGAATGTAATTGGAACTAAATGGGTGTTTCCAAATAAGTTGAATGAGCAAGGTGAAGTTGTTAGGAATAAATCAAGACTTGTTTGTAAAGGTTACTCTCAAATGGAAGGTATTGATTTTGAAGAGACTTTTTCTCCAATAGCTAGAATTGAAGTTGTTAGAATATTTCTTTCTTGCATTTCTTACAAATATTTCAAAGTGTATCAGATGGATGTCAAGTTAGCCTTTCTTAATGGTGAGCTGGAAGAAGAAGTCTACATTGAGTAACCCAATGGTTTTCAATTGACAAATCAAAAAGATATGGTTTGCAGGTTGAAGAAAGCATTGTATGGATTGAAGAAAGCTCCAAGAGCTTGGTATGCCAAATTGGATAACTATTTGATGAAGCTTGTATTCAATAAAGGTACTACTGACAGTAATCTGTACTTCAAGATTGATAATGATAACATCTTAATTGTTGAAGTTTTTGTTGATGATATAATTTTTAGTGGAAATGATTGTTTGTGCAAGAAGTTTGTTGATGATATGTAGAATGAGTTTGATATGTCTATGATAGAAGATGATTTTTGGGGGGGGATTGCAAATAACTCAGTTGGATAAAGGTATCTTTATATCTCAATCTAAGTATGTGAAGGAACTGTTGAAGAAGTTTGGTTTAGATGATGCAAAGCCTGTTGGTACACCTATGGTGGTCGGGTGTAAGTTGACAAAGGATGATGATTCTCTAAAAGCAAATCAGACCAGATACAGATCTATGATTGGTGGTTTGTTTTATTTGACTCAAACTAGACCTGATATTATGAATGTTGTGTGTCTTGTTGCTAAATTTCAAGCTGATCCTAAGGAATCTCATGTTGTTGTTGTTGTTGTGAAAAGAATTTTCAAATATTTGTAAGGGACAGTTGATTTTGTCTTGTGGTATCCTAAAGAAGATGATTTTACTTTGAGTGCTTTTATTGATGTTGATTGGGTAGGTGATGTTGATGACAGAAAGAGTACTAATGGTGGTGCATTTTTCTTGGGTAAGAGATTGGCTTCATGGATGAGTAAGAAGCAAAATTCTATATATTTGTCTACTGCATAATCTGAACACATTGTTGCTACTAGCAATTGTACTCAAGTGATTTGGATGAAGCAGATGTTAAAGGATATCAAAGTTACTTTTGATGAGCCTACTGCTATATATTATGATAATTCAAGTGTTATTAATATTTCTAAGAATCTGGTGTTGCATTCAAAGATCAAGCATATATCAATCAAGTTTCATTTCTTGAGAGAGAAGGTGAATGAGAAGGAAGTCATATTGGAGTATGTATCTACAAAGGAATAGATTGTAGATATCTTCACAAAGCCATTTCCTAAAGATAAATTTGAGTATCTCAGAGAGAAGCTAGGGGTAATCACCCCTCTTGATGAGAACTAAGATGAATGGATTTGCATTAGTCCAGTGGAGTTCACAAAGATATCTTGTGATCCGGATTGATGAGTGAGGTTTCTACTCATGGGGGAGTAGTCAGTGGTGTGTTTCAGATGTTCAGAACTATTAGAGTGTGTGTCAAAGTGGAGAGAATCAAGATTTGTGTTGTATGTGCCTTTTGCATTGATGTCAAAGGGGGAGAGAAGCATGTGAAAAATTCTATGGGGGAGAGAGTTATGTTAAGATATGTGCATAATCTTATGAGGAGATTGTTGGTTGTTGATTTCTTTCTTTGCATGGATTATTTGTCACATTCGTATGTTACCATCAATGCCAAAGGGGGAGATTGTTGGATATTGCTGAGAAGTTTGTTGGAATAATGTGTTGTCATTGATGTCAACATATTCTTTTGTGTATTCTGATGTTGCAGTTATATTAAATGAGTTGGTTTGGTCAATGTATTTCAGTTGAGATGTTGCGGCTTAATGGCTTTTGAGATATCCATGTTTAGTTGATTCAGCAGAATTTTCAGTGATCTGCACGTTGATTTGATTGAATTATGAGGTCTGGTATTGTGGTTGATATTTAGTTGTTAATGTTATTCGATATTCTAGTTTGTACTCCGGAATTGCATTATCTTTGTTTGTGGATTTGGCAGAGTGTTTGGAACGTTCATATGTGTCCTCAATTGACATGGTTCGTGATTTGAAAGTTCGCAAGTGAATCTTTCAATTTGACAGTCAGTTTAGTGTGTGTTCTTGAGGTTTGGTATATTGATGATGAAGATCGTAGTAAGTTGTGGTGTTGCGGTTGTTTCTGGTTTGATTCATGTTGCTTGTGGATGTTTCTAGATCGGGTCTTATCCATGTTGATAGTCTACATTGATCATTGTGTGTGTTATTGATCATTTTCTTAATGCGGTGGTGTTCTTCATGTTATGCAACATTCTTGGTGTTATGTGTGTTATTGATGTGGTGATGGTTTATGTTTTCATTGCTAATAATCAGATTTGAATTTAAGTTTAAATTGTGTTGAGTTTGTGAGAAAATTGATTTACACCCCCCCTCTCAGTTTGTTGAATTGTTACCAGCACATATCCAGTGTTCATTGTGTGATTTATTTTGTATATGTGCTTTCATGTTATATCTGGTTTAATTAATTTTGTTGGTTATTCTGGATCTATGAAAGAATTGAAGAAAAAGTTTAGTTGTCAACTAATTCACCCCCCTCTCAGTTGCCCAGATATTTAATAGTCTCTTCTTGATTGTTATCAGGAGATGTTGAATCTGTATGAGCACTGAATGGATCTTCTGATGTTTCTATTGCAACTATGGACTCTTTTTCTTCCTCTATTGAAGTAGAGGAGTCTCCTATACGACTATGGTAGGGAAGAAACCTTCCTCTAACATCCCTTTTTTTTTCTGGTGCATGCAATGGAAGTACCAAACTTGCAGTTGTCTTTCCTACACTTTTTTAATTTAAAATTCAAAGACCTAATAACTAATGCTAAATGTAGGAGTTTAAATAAAACAAATATCCAAAACACAATCCTAAACTCATGAACCCTTAACCTTAGCACCATCCACAACAACGACACCAAAAATGACTGGTCTCCATTATGTTCAATTAGCTAGATGGTTTACCATGTACTCAGCCTAGTTGAAGTGCTCAAGGGCTAACCAACTAACTTAAATAGAGGCTCATTTAAATTATCAACTAGGAACGTATCTCAAATATGGCACTAGCATTGTATATGCAATGAAGGGTTATGGCTCTTATTGTTGCATAAAGAAAGTACATTACCTATAAAAAAAATTAAAGCAATCAAAACTAACCAACAGTGGTTGTGGGTGCAAAAATATTCCTAAGACTAAACAACTGAGCAATTATGCAGCTAAAGATGGTTGCAACCGAACTAACTAACTACACTAGCTTCATTATCAACAAGATTAAAGTAATAACGGCTAAACATTGACATGAATTAATCTTCTCATGCATGTGACCAAAGCAATTGAAAATAGAAAGGAGAGTTCCACATGGCCTGAAGTGGCATGGTTAGGTAATGTAGTCCTCCTACGAGATAACAATACTATTTATGAAATATTCATCAATTCTTCATCATAACACGTATGTAGAGTAACACCAAAGTAGTTGTAGAGAATCTAGATCAAGATATTTTATTCATTCTTAGAAATCTGGTAATAATTGGGTACAAAATAAACTAAAGATTGACTGAATAACTCCTCTTTTCTTCTTCTTGGCTAACTATTTACATAGGACAATAGATCTCTACTTAGACACTGAGGAGGAAGTTAAACATTAACTATCATTTATTAACTTCTAACTACCTGTCGCTCATGTTAAATACTCAGGCGACTTATTCAAACGAAAAAAGAAAACTAACTATAGGAGTTCAGGACAAAGGAAACTCCTTTATTGAATGGTTACAACAAAACATAAATGAATCCTTCCCATCACTCTAGAAGTGATGGTGCATAACGGTGGACTGATTCAAATAGGAAATGCTTTTAGATAGAGGCAGAGTCTGCATATACTCTTCTTCTTCTTTGATCATTTTTTATCCTGGTTGTCCTGCGCGCATGTGCATTCAATTTCTTTCCTTGGACTAAGGATGATTGATGCAACAAAACTCTCTCTTCCTTCACTCGGGTTCATGCTCGTTTGTCATGTTAGTACCAGACAATAATAACACACACAAAAAACCATTATTCACAATCATTTAGTGCCAAGCATTCATCGAACACATAATATATGTATACCATTATGTCACATGTATATATATTATAATTAACAATAATTGTGGTCTTTTAAATGAATAAAGTATAAAGAAGTTTTAACTTTAGTTTGAAAGTGGTATAAATTGGAGACAAAAACTATGAAACCTAGGACATTAGACAAACTCATCAAGACACACAACTTTTCTTCACCAAATGTGTAGTAGGCCAGGTCTTAATGAGCTCATACAGGAATCAATACAAGGGAACTCATAGCATGCTTCACAATGTAGCTTAAGAAGGTCTTAATTAAGGTTATCCATGTGCAATCTCTGACAGACACACATGTTACACCTTATCTGCAAGTCGATCATATCTAATGTGCAATAGGTTTGACCCAAAAATCTCAGACACAAGGAAACACAAGGAAACACATCATGCGGATCCTATTGAGGATCAAATTGATCTAAAGGAACATTCACCCTTAATTTTTGGCAACATACACACAAAACAATTGTCGCATCACTTTGGAACACAAACAAGTCTATCAACAATACAATGGCCAAACTGGTAAATAAACATTGTGTTCCACTACACCAAAATTCCAAAGATAGTAGATACTGATTGAACATGTGTAGGCATACTCTCCTTACAATCTACAAGTCACAACTCCTAAGCACTCGCAAATGCGGACCTTTACAAGTTACCAAAGCAAGCATATTGGTTGGGTAATTGCAAGGTTCAACTTTTCGGAATAGACTTCCACGGAGCTTCCATCACCTTGAATAGTTGCACCATGATAGTACAAACATGTCTCAACCAACTTTATAGTCATATGAATCGATGAGACTATTGCAACTCAAAATGCTCCGACATTACATGACAAGTAACATAAATTCTTCAACCTTTTCGAATGCAACAAAAGCAATTAGCATGACTAAAACTCCAAAAATCTCCAAAAATCTCCCTTAGAGACAACTTCCTTTTGACATCAATGACAATTTTTGTCAATAGTCTTCTCTAAGATTAGTTTAGAATGTGTTTCTACATGACTTACTTCCTTTTATAAAGTATATGAACAATGAATAAAATAGTAATTGAAAGTTCAAATGCAACTTAAATAAAAGTTGCAAACTCCACATGAGCTCCAAAATTCTACAAACAATAAAAGAAATTAAGAAACAATTAATAGAACTTAAAAATTTAAATAAAAATTCTACCAAAACTTTTAAAACTTTTAAAATCTTTAAAATTTAGAAATTTCAATAGATAAGCACAACATAAAGATTTAAATAGATGTAAAGCTAACTTTCAACATAACTTTATTAAATTCTTATTTGTGACTTCTTAAATCAAAATCAATAATTTGGAATGACCAGAAATAAGACCTTGAAAGGACTATATAACCTTGAACTGAGAACCATCAATTGTTTATTTGTTCATTTATTTCCCGTTTCTTTAAATACATCTTTACCATGTCAGCATTATCCCCTGCAGGATTCTCTTGGGCTACAATTCCCGCTCGATTGGAAGTTAACTTCTGGTAATGGCCGCATTGGCAGTGCCCATTCCAGTTTCCCCGAACAGTGAGAGTACCTATTACGGTACTGTGTTGATCAAGTGTACAAAGCTCAATTCTGTGGCAGAGGGGAAGGTCATCCATGCCCAAATAATCAAACATGGATTTGAAGTTGGAGCATTTCTGGGAAATTGTCTTGTGAACATGTATTCCAAGTGTGGGAGCATTAAGGATGCACGCAGTGTCTTTGATAATATGGCTCAACAAAATTTGGTCTCCTGGAATGTCATGATTGCAGGTAGGGGTAATTTTAAGTAACCCCAAATTTTTATAAATTCCTGAAATCTGTTTAATGTTTTCGTTTTCCTATGTGACCTGAACATAAATTGAGTTAGCTTTCTTATAAGCAAAGCCAGGGTTTCTGAAAGTTTGGAGAATGTCAATAGATGTAGTTGGGTATTCAATCTAATCTCTTATGTCAATAGATAGAGGAATTAAGCCTTCTGAATAAGCTATCTCACCAATTGAACACCTCTTTCTGCATTCTTGGGAATATTTTTTTCATTTTAAACTCCGAATATCATTTTCTGTTATAATCTGAAAAATAAAAAAATTCAATCGTTACACAAATCCTTGCCAATTCTTATCCGGTCTCATCCCAATATAATTCTTGAGATATTGAGGTGAATCTTCAATGCTTCATTTTCAAGTTGAATAGTTTTGAGTAAATGTTGTAAAAAATTTCGATGTCTCTTCCCCATTGTCAGTTATTTCCAGAAGTATTCTCCTTACAAATTATGGATTGTGGAAGCTTGAAGGTGTGAATTGTCAAAAAATAGTTAATTGGCGAATCTTAGCCTTTTAAAATTGTCCATAAATTTGCAGGCTATGCCCAGCAAGGGTTTGGTGAAGAAGCACTTAACCTGTTTGAAGACATGCAATGGGTTGGTATGATGGCTAATGAGTACACTTTCTGTAGCTTTCTGAAGGCTTGTGCTACTTTGACAGCTTTAGAAGAAGGCAATCAAGCTCATTGCCACATTGTAAAACTGGGGGTTCAACAGAATATATTTATGGGAAGTGCTCTGGTTGACATGTATGGTAAATGCAGCAGCATTGATGATGCTCACAAAGCCTTTGAAAGACTTTCCGAGAGAAATGTTGTATCATGGAATGCAATGATTGCAGCATATGTTCAGTGTGGCCAAATGAAGGATGCCTTGAAACTCTTCTCTAAAATGCTGACGGAAGGGATAAGACCAAGCCATGTCACCTTTGGCTTTGTTCTAAAGGCCTGTTCTAGCCTACAGACTGTGGAACAGGGTAAGCAACTTCATGCCTGCGTTTTTAAAAGTGGATTTGGGTTACATCTGTTTGTTGTGAGTGCTGTAATTCTTATGTATATGAAATGTGGTAGCATAGACTGTGGTCGACAATTGTTCGATGGAATGAACAAGGTAGATGTGGGATTATACAACGCTACAATTCAAGGATATGCTGATAGAGAGCAGTATGATAAGGCAATGGAGTTTTTCTGTCAACTATTAAGAACGGGCATGAAACCAAATGAAATTACATTAGCTATTGTTTTCAAGTCATGCCAGGCTCTTGACGAAGCCAAGCAGCTTCATGCATACTTCATTAAATCCGTGTATAGGGGTAATGTTTCTTTGGTAAGTGCTGTGGTTACGATGTATGCTAGATGTGGTGCAATAGACTATGCAGGACAATTGTTTGATACAATGACTTCAAAAGATGTTGTTCTATACACAGCAATTCTAGCTGCATATACTCAGAAGGCTTATATAGATGAGGCCTTGAGACTCTTTATCCAAATGCAACATCAAGGTGTGAAACCCAATCAGTTCACCTACCCAACAGTTCTTAGTGCATGTGCTAGCTTAGCTTCTCCAGAAGTGGGGAAACAAGTTCACTCTCATATCATTAAAATGGGAGTTATGTCAGATGTCTTTGTTGGCAATGGTCTTGTTGACATGTATGCCAAATGTGGGAACATAGAAAATGCCCGACAGACTTTTGATAGAATACCTAAGCATGATATTGTACTCTGGAATGTGATGATTGCAGGGTATGTGCAGCATGAATATGCTGAGGCAGCACTGCAAGTATTTGAAGAAATGCAGCAGTTTGGAATCAAGCCAAACCACATTACGTTTGTTTCTGTTCTATCTGCATGCAGTCAGTTAGGCCTTGTAGGTTTAGGCCGCCGGATTTTTGATTCCCTAACCCGAGTTTATGGCATTATCCCAAGCATGGAGCACTACATCTGCATGATTAAACTCTTAGGCAGTGCTGGAAGCTTGTACGAGGCAGAAGATTTTATTAAAAACTTGCCAATTGAACAAGGTACTTTGATCAAGAATACCTTACTTCACGCTCGTAGAAACAATGAGAACAGACTCTCTGACTCATTCAGTCGATGTAATAGATAGTCAAATGTCTACTCCGTTGACAACTGTTTGGATGGTGTCATGAATATTAGAGGAACAAAGCTCATATGATAGAAAAAGAAATGAAAGTGTAGCTTAATTCAGGTTAAGGATCATCTCAATAATTCTTTCTCTAAATTGGGTTGTGCTATGTAGCATCGCTTGGGATTTCAGAAAGTCGCCGGGGCATATCAGAAAGTTCACTCTTTGACAAATTTATGCATGAGAAATACCCCGTATGTCCCATGCTTCGCTATTGTCACATTCATTGTGCCGCATAGATTCTGCAATATGCTTTAAAACTGAAACAAAGAAATGGGAAGGTAACTTTTCTTCTCTAGGAAGTTATTTTCCTCCACAGGAATCAGTTGGCATTGGGAATCATCTTCTTTGTGCAGGTCCTTTTCAGATCTTAAATTTCACAAGAAATCAAGATCATCTTGTCTTAAACCTATAACAAAAAAACTAATAGAAATTCTTGAGCCAAAAGGACACTTTCAGTTACAGTTGGGCAGGTGGCAATCAGCTATAAAATCCTGATCACATCAAAATCTTGACCAGAAAATAAAGTCAGCCCAAGGCATCAAGATATCAGCATAAGAAAGTTCTTGCGGACAGCATTAAGTGCCTGCACGCCACAGATTCAGCAAGAGTATCACTACCATGCAGTTCTCAGGCCACCTTTGCTTCTTGAAAATGTCCATTTTACCATTTATTTGATATAATTTTTTCTCTAATAAATGTCATGAGGAATATGGTGGAAGATGTGCGCTGCATTTTATGTAGGGGCAATAAAAAGGTAACACTTCCATTGCCATTTATTAACAAGTAGTAATTGCTCTTGGGCTCATTAAATAATTCCTTGCTTGGGACAAATATCCAAACTTAGTTTAACATCTTTTTGAATGCTTTAACATGACTTAATATCTTCAAGGGCCTTTTTGTTACATCTTCCTGCTCGTGGTCTCTAAAAGATTCAAAACCAAACCAAAATTCTTTGTCAAGTAGCCTAGATTTTAACACCAACAATACTTTCATATCTTCATAAGGTATTTGATCTTAATTTATCTTAAGATGACCTTTACCCCTGCATATGTAGGCCAAAGATAAAAATATTCTGTACTTTAATCTGGGTTATTAAACTCGTTCGGCTCCATGTTTTAGGAACTGTGCTTTTGTTAAAGGACACTTGATTTCAGCTTGGCGGTCCGGTAGTTACAGAAATTAAATGCCTGTTCAAGCAGCTGTAATCGTGTCTTGTTCTAATGCCAAGCACTGTGTCTGAAATTTAATGCGTATGTTTCAACAGAGAATTTATCGTCTCTTTTCTTTTCAGGGTGACAGTACTTTGAGTTTTCCTAAATGTTGATCCTTTGTGAGCCCTTCTCAAATGTTGTTCGTGTAAGGTTTTGAGAAGCTTTACATTTGAAAACTAAGTCGCCAGTTTTCTTTCAGATCCTGATTTGGATGCATAGGTTCAGTTTGTGGCTCTAGTCATAACAGTTTGGGAGTTGGGTTCATTTTGGGTTCGTTCATATAAATACCACACAGCATCATATAATATTATAATCAACAAAATCACCATCAAATATCATATAGATTGTAATGTACTCTTTTCCCTAGTAATCATTCAGGTGTTGATTAGTCTATTCTTCTGTCATTCTGGTAGACTAATTCAGAAATATAAGGATGGGACGCTGGCATTGTCAATTATTTATTGATGGAGAAATAAATAATATTTTTTTTGAGCTCATAAAGTAATATTATAAGGGAAAAATCACTTTTGATTATAAAATTAAATTATAAAAATAAAGTAACTTAAGTTATGAAATAAAGGCATTTTTTTTATTAAGAAGGTAAGAAAATATAAAGTGACTTTATCATGAAGGCAAAGTCATAAAATGAATTTATAACATTTATTAAGCCTTCTAGAAGTAGGACAAACTTCTTGGAGGAGGGAAAAGTTTATTACAAATCACACATCGTGATTTTGAGGTCCAAAAGCGGTTTAGAAAATCTATTTAAGGGGTTTCCATCCTTCTCCAAGGATTATGATATGTTGATTTGATACTTGGTCATTTCTCCTTTGTTGTTTGACAATAGCAGCCATATCTGAGGATGGAAACCCTTGGATATTTGTAGGTTGGACAAAAACCCAACACTACTTGAGAGGTGGGCTCACTCAGGGTTCATCATTGAGCAAATTGGCATCATTTTGATAAGGTTTAGAAGGAGATTTTATGGCTAGGGCGATTGTGTAGTAGCAGCTTCTCCAATATCTTGTAGTGTAGTATTGGATAGTAATCATTCTTCATATTGGAGCGATTATTTGTAGGCTTGGTTGATATTGATTCCTCCTTGCATGTTGGTATTGGCGCATCTCTACAACAACTACTACACATTGCATAGGTCTCTCTTCTTGCATGTCATTCAATCTTCTTTTGTATGTTTCAAATGATCATGCCTATTTTATATCAGAATCATTATCAACAGATTTATCTTTGTAACAAAAAAAATCATTGTTCAAACTTAAAGTTCAACAATCAATTTTCAATATTATCATTCAAATGGATTTTCTAAATCATCAACATCATGGACGTTGGATGATACAGGAGCATTTGAAACCACAAGTAATCTTGCTACCACTCTTAATAAAAGTGTGTTTGCTTTAACTCCTCAATTGCAACATGATGGGAAAATGAAACATCCAATTCAATATGCTCTAACTCCATATTCCACAATTTTAAGTCCCCTTCCTATAACTATGTTGTTTGCAGAAAATGAGGCACAAGTTGGAATGCACACACATTAAGTTGTTTGTCTGTTTTTAGTGCAATTAGTTGCACTTTACACAATGGATGAAAGAGTGTGCTCAAATCTCTTTGAGATGCAAATAAAATAGCAACCTATGAGGACAAAGTAGAGAAATAGAGTTACAAATTATTAAAATTTTAAAAATTATAAATGAAACTTCAAATGTATGTGTATGAATGCATGCATGCCATACATACAGACAATAAGTTACTTGTTATAAAACTTTGATTGTGAGGTTGTAAGTGTCAGAATTGTTGGTCATTGTAGTACCAACAATTGTGAGCATCTTTCTTGAATTTATCATGAAAAGTCTTGTAGTCACATAAATCTGTCCATTTAATTAAATGAATATTTACTATTTATTTGATTAATAAACCTTCAAGAATCAATTAATTAAATTAATATTTAATTAATTCATCATCAACCATTCACCTCGTAATTAAATAAATTATTCAATTTATTTTCAATTAATTCATTAAACCAAATTCACAATCAATTATATGAATAAATCTTATTTATTTAATTTAATCCCCTTTCCTCTTTTAAATAAATATTTATTTAAATCACTAAACTACCCCCCCACTTGCATTCTCTTACAAATGCAAGTTGCAACCACAATTGGAATAAATTAATTTTATTTTAATTAAAATCTTATTTTCCCTCGCCCACCAAACTCACTTGCAATCCTAAATCCCCTTCTAGACCCTTCTAACCATTTTCTAATCATTCATAATTAGCCTAATCCATCTCCTAAATATTGTCACATTCCTAAGCAACTTGAAGTCACTTCTCAAAGCCTTCAAAGTCTTTGAAAATCATTTAATGTTTTATGTGTTCAACAAGCGAACCCCTAAAGTCTTCCAAACCACTAATGGCTCTTACATGACCATTAATGGCTCTTACATAACCATTTATGGTTAACTCAACTCACCCGCATTGTTAGAGACTTTACCTCTAACTCAACTCTCATTTGACTCATGGGTCTCTTCAAGCATTTATTGCTTTGACCATGGTTATCCTCACTAACTCTTGCACAAGAGTTTATCCATTGGATAAGACATTATTTATTAGATAATGACTTTATTCATTCAACTCAACATTAACCTTACCTCCCAAGTTAACCTTCAAGTCATGTCAAGCATTTAATGTTTATTCCCTCCCCTCTCAACCCATCTCTTATTGACATTTGTCATCTTGGGATTGGGTTGAAAGCCCTCACATGGATCATAAACCCCTCAATCCTAACCCTTGATGAGATTATTCAATCTCAACCCTTCATTGCTCCATTTTACCTATAAATAGAGCTCATTTCTTCATAATCCAGATTCTGAAATCTTGTATGCATCTAATTTATAGGGAAATTTAGAAAGCATTTAGCATAATAATCTACATTTATCTTTTTGGCTAAAATTGACATTAGATAATTAGATAATATCTCATTTTAGCTTGTTCACATTTGCATTCTCATAAGCTTTCATTCTACAATCTTGAACTTCCATAAGACATCCAGAATAGTGCAAAAAGCTATTGAGAGCTACACTCATTTGGGAACTTGGAGAGGAGAGGAACAAGGGAAGAGTAGCTACAAACATGGTGGAGGGCATTTGGAGATGTCTTGTTGCATTTTTTAGATTTGTTAAGCTTTCCACTTTGTGTTTTGTGTCTCTCTTGATATGTTTGCTTAGGATAATATTTGATTTGTGATTTCTAACACTAACACTTGGTTTGTTGCTTGTGTGTTTGTGTTTGTCTTAACAATATCCTAACAATCCTTTTTGCAGAGCATCAAGTCTCAATACTTTGATTGTTGAAGTGTAAAAAGTTAATGAGCCCATTCATGATTATATTTTGTAAATCAAGATCAATGAAGATTTTCCAAAAGGTTGTTGTGTACTTTTCAACAACTTCATCATCTCTATATGGGTTGATTATTGTTGGCACAATAAGAATTTTCGCACTATATTTTTTTGGACTCAATGCAAAAGCAAGAGGATTTAGTAGGGTGCTCATTGTGATCTATATATCTTCAATAATTTTGTACACTTGTATGAAGAAAGCTTCTTTAGGATTATGTTTTTTTCTCATTTATGTTGTTTTTTATCTTCTCAATCATTTTTGGGGGAAAAAGGCCAGAGGACTATACTTGTATTTATGTTGAAATATTAAGAAAGGATTACAATTTACGAGGAAATAGAGCAACAATGTCGGATTCATAAATTAATATCAACTTTCATGTACTCGATGATTGCGTATATTATCTCATTTCAAATTGTTTATAGTTCTTGACCTGACTAAGTTCTGGACATATACTATCTTAATGATCTAACAATTTATATTTGAAAAGACCATTGCAATGTCAGTTACATATTTGACTATTAACAAGATCCACGGCTCCATTATGATGCCCCTTATGTGTACCAAATCATGTCTCTTACAAGTTACAAAATAAGACATTGATGTATATCTAGGAGACTTAGACTAATCTGTGACATAAACAAACTACCTAGAGATAGCAAAAACAAAATCTCCAAAATTTAGTTTGTTGCAGAGCATCCACGAAGTCACTTAGAACCAAAAAAAAAACAAGAAGTAAGAAAACATTCTATTGGCAAGCAATTTTTAATCCACCGTGCCCATGTCCACTATTGTATTGGAGTCTTGCACCTCCTCGTCCTCATTAACTCCAAAGACAACTTCAAAGCCAAAGGTATGGTCATTGTCAACATGTTGGTGTTTCCAACTGATGCGCCCAAGTATCCTCTATGAGTAGCCAACTTCAATCCACAAGGACTTGCATTATAGGCCAACTAAGAGGATGATGATTAGGGATAAGGAGCTAATCAAAATCCTCTACACTTTAGGCTCTGTGAAACCCAGGCAAGTGCACCTTATGACAATACCTTTCAATTCTAGTTCATTTTGTTTAGGTATTGCAATAGATATGTTCCCAATTCTTTGGATAATCATAGAGTATTTAATTTAAATGGGTGACACTATATCCCTAACTTGTAAACTCTAAAACTTTGAGAATAGATAGTTCTAATACTAAAATTGAAATCTTGAAATAAGAACAAACATAAAAAGATAATTAATTTGATTTGATTAAGAGATGTCAAGGCTAATAACACAAGGAAATTGATCAGTGTCTATCCATTAGGCAAGATAAACTATAACTATAGTATAATGTGTGGAACAACTGCAACATCCACAACTAGAAACACCCACTTCTCTGTGATCAATGCCTAATATTAACCATGATATAAAAATGAATCAACAAGTCTCACTTTCTATCCAATAAGAATCCAACAAAATCTATGTGTTTGATTCAAGTATTTTAATCTTCTACTTTAGAAGAAGCCGAAATCAAACACACATTAGCAACACCATCCAAGGATAAAATCAAAAGACCCTTGATCATTAATTTTGGAAGATTTTGAAATACAAATTATGGAGACAACTTAAGAATAATTGAATTTATTCCAAGTTGTTTCTAAAAGTTACATAAGCTTCATATATCAATTGTATTCATAGAGAAAAAATTAAAGCAAAACGTGAGAACTGAACAAGTAACTATATTACAGACCTATTGACAAAATATACACTATGACTTATGTGAAGTGCTCTGAGAAAACTATGAGACTCTAAAAGACTAAAACATTCCAAGAGACTCAAAATAAGGCCTTGAATATCCTTTTATAAGAACAAAGATGCAAACAAGCTTCAGGCCTTTTACAAGATTTTTATAGTAGCGCCTGACATAGAAAAGGACCAAAAAAAAATTGAGGTGCTGACAAAGACAGACATTCCTTTTCTCTTTCGCAAGTTGTAGTTGTTGTAGATGATCTGGGGTCCTCCTTTCTTTGTGTGAGCTCACTTATCAAATTGAAAGATTTGATAACCCTATAGACCTATTAAAGCCATCATCACAAAGAGTAGCTTACTGCACCTTTTAAGAGATATTCATTTAATGCTTAAATATTTTAATTAAAATCTTCCTTATAGGAGTAAAAAATGATCACCTAACAAAATTAAATCTGTTTCTTATCTTTCCTTGGCTAAAAAGTTGAGAAAATATAAAATTTCAAAAAAGGCGGGAAAACTAACAATGTTTCTAGTTCAAAAAATTTTAAGACTTAAAACAACAAAAACAGAGAGAATGAGAAAACTTAGAAAACTCCCAATCCATCTTCCTTGATCTATTGGAGTAATGTGAGGTGTCCTCGGTATTCTCCATCATCTAAGATGGTCCTTGCAACTTCCACCCTTGTAGTCCTGCTCTCAAACTTTGATCATGATTCCAATTAAGCGCCAAGCTTCTTTACAATATATGTATCATCTGCAAAGATGTCCACTAGCATAGGCTCTAGCACTATTTTAATTTCAAACTTCCAATCTTATTTTAATCTTAATATTCTCTTCCCTTCAGCATCCCTCACCTCCTTGTCAAACAAAGAAGGCATGTGGCAGGTCACCAACCATTAAAAACTTGAAAGTTCAGACTTGATCCTTTTTGTATATGCCCAATGAGTAATAAAGACATGAATTAGCACTTTTAACTTTGCCTTCATATTAGAGATTGACTCATGTAAATACAAAGGCACTAGTTTAATAAGACTAATCTCAAGGGTATCGGTCATCTTCTGCAGAAATGAGATAGAACATGTTAGACACAATGCACCACTGAGAGGGGGGTGAATCAGTGGTTCTCAAATATAACTTTTTCCCTTTAACTGACTTATGTGTGTATACCGGTTATGGGATCTAACACAATACAGACTTATCGGTTAGTGGGGAGACTAATCACAAATGCATTCACACAAAGGCACATCACATAACACCAGTATGTACGAGGAAAACCTAAGATGGGAAAAACCTTAGTGAGCAATGTTGTTGGAGTCTACTGCTCCAATCCAGTCTCACAATGAATCTTTGTTACAATGTTTAGGGCACCAACCCAAAGAGCACCAACCCCTTACAGATTTATGGGCACCAACCCAAAGGAGCTACAACCCCTGCACTAAGCTACAAATCAGTGATCACAATAATAGCTTTATACACAAAATTAGTCATACTATTACAAGTGAATCTTGTAACCATTTCATATACCTCACTTTGTCGATGAGACTCCTTCTCTACTGCATTATCTCACTCTTTTGCTACTCTCATATGCTACTACACTGTCGGTAAACTCTACCGGTTCACCTCAACTTTTCTTCTACTCTACTAGATCTCCTCCTTGCTGCTCTGCTCTTCAGTCTTCTCAACTGTCTACCTGTCGGTACAAGTTCCTATCAGTTATCTCTTTAGATGCACTCTAGCGGCTATACCGGTTGCTTAAACCATACCAGTTCACTCACTGTTAAACCCTATCACCGATTTTACCTTCACTCCCTTAGTAACTGCTATCCTTGTCTACTTTCTCTCTGACTGATCTATCTCTCCCATGCAGCACTCACACACTTCACAGCGACTCTATCTTCTTCTATTCAGCAACAACCATCAATGATTTTGGCTTCCTTATTTATAACCTAGTTTTCCCACCAAAAGCCAATTCAAAAACATGAGCGGTTAGGGTTTTCTCATCAACTTCGAGGCAAACCAAATCCATTCAGATCTAATATGATCTGATCCTTTAGAAAGTTGTTTGTACAACACAACCATTAACGTGCCTTCCAATACACTTTTCCAAATATAGAAAACATGGCCCTGTATCTCGACCTGCATCTATCAAAACACCATTAATATCTCTATTGTTTCCTTCTCGAGGTCTTCTCACAATCCGATTTCCTTGCTTCGATCCAGGAACCAACAACTCCCTGATTTTTCTCTGTTGTTCATTCTTCCTCGAGCCACACTCCTCTGATCCGATCCACAAATCACGGGATCTATATTAAATGCACACCTGTAGAAACACCTATCCCTACTCGACACTTCATGGACCTCTGCGAGCTTGCCACTTCATCTCTATGTGGCATCCACATCAACCAACTGCCAAGCTGGATCTTCATGACAGTCTAGATAGGATCACCGACCAAACACTCTATCGATTCCTCTATTTTGTCAGTTTACTAACCTTGTCGGTATCTTACACTGTACTAGTAATTCTTCATGTCTGCTCTTTTGTTGAACTGTCAGTGGAACTTCTTAATCGGACACCAGACATGTCTATCCATAGCATGCTCATTCTCATCGGGTGGGAAGTTTTTTGCATCTGCACCTTGTCCATATTATCGGTGGACTTACATATCGATAAACACTCTTGATGACACCATGTCATCAACCTTCAGTAGACTTCATCTTCAGTCCGACCATTTTCCTCTATCTGCATCTGCTCAGCCTTGCCTTCTCCCTGATCAGCTCGGACCATATCTCAACCGGTTTGTCAAAGTGACAAAACCATCACTCTTCATCTGTATCGGCATCTCAACATGCCTTCTTAGTCAGTCTAGTGCATATCCTTGATTTCATGCACATGAGGCATTCCTTCAATTCACCGGTAGATCCGGTGTGAGCCTTCAAACACCTGCCTTTGCCTCGTCTACCTTATCTCACAGAGCTATAATGCACATTATGCATAATAGGAGATAAGCTCCACTTACCGGTGGAGTGACACCTTGTCATTTGCATCCTGCAATGCACTCATGTGGCTTCCCTATTTGTGCAACACATCTTCAAATAGGCACATGTGATCCGGTGTGAGTACATTCATTCTCAGACATCTCTTCACATGGTGACTGCATCTTCATCTGGTGGGAGTCCTATTGTTCTGCAACCACACATCATATCGGTGACTTGTTCATCCTTATCCTCTATTGTTGATGTGATTTAGGTAACATTCTGCCTCTTCATCACAAACAACATCCAAGCATCCTGCCCATTGTCAACACTTCACTTATCAGTTGACATACTCTCCTTACTGGTGATAAACTGTACCAGTACCAGTAACCTTACCATTACATCCACACAAGTCAAACACTAACTTGTGTACTGATGACACCAGTGTTCATTACTTTGAATGACATTCTCTTCCTTACCTTACTGGTTTTTTGCAACACAAGGTGATATCAAGGATATCTCATCTTGTACTCCTGCATGATAGTGTTGCACAAACATCTCTTCTACCGATAGTCATCCCATACTGGTTGACATCAATGACAACACAATGCCAACAATTGTTACTTTAGGTATGTTTGTTGTTGCACCAAAAGCTCAAGCTATCAACACCCGCTACAAATGCCAGATATACCCAAATCCATGAGAGGCGGTAAATCCATGTCACGAATCCCAAGGGTAAGTTGAACGCCTCACTCACTAGGGGGAAGCTTAGCAACTTACAATCCCCCCCTCAACGAGACCTGCGGGATTTGACCCCATGACCCAAGGCTCTGATATCAATTACTTTAGCTATGTTTGTCGTTGCGCCAAAAGCTCAAGCTATCAACACCTACTACAAATGCCAGATATACCCAAATCCACGAGAGGCAGTAAATTCATGTCACCAATCCCGAGGGCAAGTTGAACGCCTCACTAACTAGGGGGGGCAACTTAGCGACTTACAGAGAAAACAATGAATCTTTTCCATTTCAAATGAGACTTATAAAACTCCAACAACTCCATGTGCTCATCCCAAGAAACATTAACATGATCCATAATTGCATCAAACTTTGATTCTAACAAAGTCTTTGCCATCTCGGCAACAACCTTCTTTTTTGTCCTTGCTGCATCATAACTTAATTGATCAATTTCATTCTTCATTCTTGAAATTTTAATCTTAGCCAAGGCTAGGTCATTCTTTAGCACTATAGTGTCTTCAGAAGAGTACTGCTACAAATTTGGAGGCTAATAGGTTGGTCCTGAATATATTTGTGCCTCAAGTTGCTTCACTCTATCCTCCAAATACTTGTTTTCCTCATTTGTCCTCGCAGCTACCTTGTGTGCAAATCTAGAAACATTCATAGACATATTTATTGCCTCTACAACTAATGTATCTACCACTCTTTTTACAAGTAATCTTCCATAGAACCTATCCAATTCCTAGTTCATTGATGGTCTTCTTGTTACAAGAGACAAACACCACATAGTCAACACATCTAAATGATCATACAAAAATATCCCAAAGAATAGCTTTTGTGTGTGCTTAGGTTCCAAGTTCTCCAAATTGATATCATGTCTTCTCCTTAAGTTGTCATAGGCAACAGAAAAGGAGATATCTCAACCTTCCAAGAGTAAAATTCCACTCTTCCTGACTATCTGCATCCCCATTTCGAGGGTCATATTTGCCAACTGCACATTGGCATTCTTCAAGATTTCATCTTTCATCCTTAATATTTCTCCTTCACCTAATTGATTGAGTTGTATGGCCTCCCTTTTCTTCATCTCCTCCACAATATTCTTATGCACAAATTGTTGGAATTCTCTTGTATGAATGAAACTATCATCATTCATAAACTCATCATAGGCAAGAAACCTTACATCATCAAAAACATCACCTTCCAACCTTAATGCATCAAGAGCCCTTTTAGGAGAGGGGTCCTCTATCCTCACTCCAAGTCTTGCATCAAATTTGTAAGGGAGCATAGGTGATTCAACCTGATGTTGAATCCCTCATATGATTGAAAAGGTATGTCTCTATCAAGAGACAAAATATGCAAATGGGTTACCGCTCTAGTGCTCTTAGGTACACGTAAATTTTGTTCACCTGATGAGGAAGAAGAAATTATTGGCCTCTTTGAGGCTACTTTATCAAATGTTCTTTGTGGTGGGAGAGTCACCGAGGGTAATTGTGAAACTCCAGAGGTGCATGGAACAATAGAAAGGGCCTCATAGCCAGGTGGAGGTGATGATGGAATAGGGCTATGAGGTGAGGAAGCTGACCCAATAGGAGAACTAATGGAACGAGGTGAATTGGGTCCATCCTATTCTTGAGAGACCTCATGTCCTACTACCTCTGCCCTCTCATGAGGCAATGGCATCTGGCCAACATTTGGATAGGCATTGAAAATTGCCTTCATCTTCTCTTCAGGTATCGCAATCTCTTCCCAAGATGGGACATATGAATAATCAGCTCCCCTCTTTAAGTTCTCAAAATACTGGATCTTATATCATCTCTCCTTTCATTTGAGAACTTCACCATAATCTGAAGTATTAATGATTAGGTCCTCCTCTTCATTCCATTGATGTCCAAGGCTCTATGGTTTTAGGCCTTGTATTAACCACTCTGAATCATAAAATCTATAAGCATCTTGGGGGAGATTGTACTTATTTAATATGTTATCTAAAATGTAGTAGGCCCTTCTATTTATGAAGTGATACATTATTTCCCTCACTTGAGAGGGAGGAAGTGATCTTTTTTCACAAATCCCCCCAACAAGTGAATTCTCTACCTCATATAATTGGTGCATTATCTCCAAAAAGGCAACTTTATTGAGTACAGTGATTGGTAGAAGCCTTGGAATGATACGGCTATCGAAGATCCTAATAATGGTATGGTCTTTGAAATAGAACCATGAACCCCTATTATGGTTGATCTTCTTCTCAAGGTCAAGGTCTTTAGGCCTTAAAAACTTCTTCACTTTCTCAATCAAACCCCATGGCACATCCCCTTGAAGAACAATCATCAGTTTTCTAACAAAATGATTCTCAAACACAATATAATTAGAGTCCTCTAAATGCACATCCCACAAGTATGTCCACTCTTGGACAAGGATGGTTTCACCTCTGACCATTGGTCTGGCCCTTAGGTTTGGATGTCAAACATAGAGAACTTTAAATAGCAAAATATGTATAAGAATTGAATAATACCTGAAGTGCAAAGAAGGGTCTGCCTTAAAGTCATAGAGTGCTTTGTGTAACCTTTTTGGTAGCACATTAGCATAGTCAAAAGGTCTATTATGATCCCTATTTTGAATATCCATACATAGAACTATTGTCCAATTAGGGATGAATGACTCAACATCTATATCAAAAACTTGATACAAGCAAAGTAGGTAACCTTGAAATAGCCAACAAATAGATTAATATTATATGTTGATTGATCCCTTGGGGTAAGGGCCTTCTCATCCCTTTTTAGATGTGTTGGCTTGAAAGCTAGAATTTTGCTCCTATAAAGCCCTTCATGAGACTTATACTCTTTGGCTAATTCATCCTCATTTGAAGGCCAATTGACTCTCTCATTCAACATGAAAACTTCCTCAACTATTTTCTTATTGATAGCAACCAATCTTACTCCATCTTTGGCAACAATCTCCATTACATTATGTTTGTAATTGTTGGCAATTGACCTAATCAGGTCAACATTTACAAAAACATTGGGAACAATTATCTTTCCCAAATTTCAATTCCAAATATTACACATTGGAACTCGCTCTTTCTTCTTATTGTAACATCTTCTCCAAAGGCTAAAACCTAGAGGTTCTATGATAGGATCTCTACATGTAGCGGAATAATCAATTAAAATTTCTTCTGGCCTAGCATGGGCCTTAGCCTTTTTGCTACAAGAAATACTCTGCAATGCCCAATTACACTCAAATATAGATAAAATTCAAAGCAAAGCAGAGCAGGAAGATATTAAAGAATTGAATGTAGGTATAGCTCTCAACCAATAAATCTTACAATGAAACCCTAATGCATAAAAAACTACTTCACAGAGATAGTATAGAGCACAAGAACTGTCAAAGTATGCTTAGTGAGATCGAAGTGAAGTGATTTGATCGTAAGTCTAGCTTATGAAGGTGGAATTTGGCCATTAATTGCAGGCATGTAACAATTTGGTTGGCGCGAAGTAGTTGTTGTTTTTCATAATTGAATGTTGTGATAGAAATAGCTATTTCACCTTTTTAGGTGGCAACCAATGAGAAAAGAACATGTCATCTTATGAATCCCCTTCAGGTGGTTGTGGGCTTATCAATATCAATCACCTTTCTTGAGTTGTGCAACGACGCATGAATCGTGATCGTTGATCTTGTAAATTGTATCCATCCTTTAAACTTCCATCGCTTAATTGACTTCAAGGTTGCGGAGTTGATCTTTGCAAGCAACTTTACTAGTTGCGCAACAGCGCATGCGTTCTTGGCCATTGATCGGGCTTGATGTAGATGCTTTTTATCTGGATGAATAATATGGCTCATGGGATTAATTGGACCACCATATAAAGGTTTGAGCATTTGGTGGAATCTAACTGGTCTAGGTGTGATGACTTGTCTTCAGTGGGGCCACTGTGCCAGGTTTTCAAGGCAGGGTTGCAAACTTAGAATGAATGTGCATCTTTTTCTAACTATGCAATTGTGCTTTGATCTGGGTTGTTGATCAAAACCAAGAAGGATAGGTTAAAATGTTGAAGACTTTGACCATGGGCTTGTAGGGTTAGCCTTAGTGCACATGTTTGGCTAATTGTGCAATAGCACTTGGATCTAGGTCGTTCATGTGAGAGTATATGTATGATTGATACTACAAAGGTAAAGGTCATACTAACTTGAAGGGCTATCACACGGGGTCAGTCACAAAAACATTGCAAAACGCATCATTTGTGACTTAAATGACCCCAAACTGCCTACAAGAAGTCAATATAAAAACATAACGGAGCAAAGAAAGACCTTGCACATGGGTTTAAGGGTTTAGGGTAATAAACACGACTTTCTCCTTTTAAACCCTAAACTAAGAATGATATCCCTTTTCGAGCAAAAAAATCTTGGTGAATCCAACATTATTTTTGGGGGGGAAATTTCATATTGATGGCAAAAAAATTTTAAATTAGGAAAAAAAATTAATTTGTATTAGCGATTTTTTTTAACGTATGAAAATTCCATAAAATCATGGTGAATAATTCATTACTAGGGGGGAAAATATATAATGTATGAGGCGAATGTTTTGCGTTTAAAGGAAAATATATATGTGTATGGGCGAAAAGTTTTACTACGAAGGAAAAATTATTTAAATGTATTGGCGAATTTTATCTACCGTTTGAAAATTGTTTAATTTTATTGGCTAATATTTCATTATTTATGGAAAAATAAATATTTTATTGGCGATTTCGTTGCCATTTTCGTTATCTATTAATAGCGAATTTTCATGAGTTGTGACTCGTCATGTGGGCCAATGCCAAATTTATGCAACATCCATCAACTTATAATTTTAAATATATTATTTAAGACCGTTCGATGATCGTAGATCAATGGTTGAAGTTTTATTTCGGCCCAAATTTTTGAAGGAAACGTAGTTCTCCAGAAAGTCTTTGGAATGGAGACACGTATCAAATCTTAACCTCGTGCCTTAACCTTGATTGTCAATTACAACTGGTAGTAGGTTATGTGGATGGTCGATAATGTTGCACGGTCCTAATCGACATTTATTAATGTCTTGTCATTGAAATTCTCTAACTGTGATCCACTCAACATGCATGACTTCCAATTTGGTAGTGGCATGGATGATATTACCAATTTCGCACACTCGTGCATTTATGGGAAAGATTTACAGAGAGATATGAAAGATTTAAAAAAATTTAAAGGATGAAGGAATTAAGAGGGTTAGAGAAGGAATTTCATGATGGTATCGATAAGCGTGACCACATCGACACAAACTTAACATCCATTAGTTTATAATTTTAATAATATTATTTAAAACCGTTCGATGATCATAGATCAATGGCTGAAGTTTTATTTCGGCCCAAATTTCTGAAGGAAACATAGTTCTCTAGAATGGAGACACATATCAAATCTTAACCCCGCGCCTTAACCTTGATCGCCAATTACAACTAGTTAGTAAGTTACGTGGATGGTCGATAATGTTGCATGGTCCTAATCGATGTGTATTAATGTCTTGTCACTGACATTCTCTAACTGTATAGAGGTGGCTCCAGAATCGGGTTGTGTGATGGGGTATTTCTAGTTGAATGCAGAGGGGAAGAAGAAGAAGATGAGGAAGGCCTGGAGTCTATTCAAAGCTGGGATAATGAAGGAATACAGCATGGGTAAATTTGCAGATTACATGAAGGAGAATGTTGATGTTATGGCATAAGAGATAGTTGATAGGGTGATAGAGATTGGGAATGGGATTGCTTACCTGTATAACTGAGATCTCTCAATATTCTATGTAATGTTTTCTTTGTTTATTAATAGAAAGGGTACTACCCCCTAGGCAGAACTTGTTTAAAAATAAAAAATAATTTTTAAAATTTTAATTTTATAATTATTAATTAAATGAAAAATTTAGTCCTAATTATTATTAATTATTATATTTTCAAAAGCATTATAACTATGAAATGAATTAGGAATATAGTAATATTATACTTAGAATTATTAAAAAACTAAAATAAATAAATAATTTAAGCATTACTAATAGATATCACTAAAATATGAATAATTGATATAACAATATATTAGAGTTCAATTTTCTCATATCTTTTTTATCTAATATACTAGTTGCACTTGTAATTACTATGAATCAAAATTGAAGCCGACATCACTTAGAAAAAAATATAATCTTTCGATAATCAATTTGATTCTAATTATTGTCTACTATAGCTTTCAACTACTATGTCATAGCTCATTGATATCAAAAATATTATTATTATAATACTATTAGATTTATTATTTGTATTAAAATATTAAAACAACAAGTACTCACCACTATGTGGCACTTGTTATATATTATAATAGAAATTATTAAATGTTGAACGTGAACACTAATTTAAAATTATAGTTAAACATTTCTCAATATATAATTAATTGTTAAACATTTATACAATATGCATGGTTAAACATTTATATTGTTAAACATGGTTATTTATATACGATTCTTCCGAAAGAGGGACATGTGTCGTCGTTTAATGTCAGTCTTCACATGAAAGAAGGTTTTTGGCCCATGGGACAATGAAGTGTTAGGTGATGTAGCCCCCAAACTGGCAAAAATCCTATTGATAATGGGACCCACGAAAACTGACAATGAATACCATCGTTCGTTGGATGAGCACAGATCAATGACGTATGAATGTGGGAATGATAAACATTTTTGCAAACTTCCACCGGAAATGAGACACGTATCATTGAATGTTGTCCTACCATAAACGATAAACATTTAATTAAGTATAGTTAAATTCTAAATTTGTAATTGTATACTTAATTAAGTGTAATAAGCTCTATTCTAGGCAGAAGTTGTCAAGGATTAAAAAGTCTTCAAAAACATTCCAGAAAAGTGACACATGTGACGTGTCAGATTGTCAGTAATCAGAATTTAGAAAGAAGCAATGAATTTTTTGTCCTACAGCTACGAATAGTTTTTGATTAAGATAAACGGGTTTTACAGGGACCTAAAACCCAAATCCAACAAAAAATTAAACACAATAACCAAAGTCTAACCAGCCACTAAACAGCTACAAAAACAAGGGATTCACCCCAAAACATAGAACCACAAAAAACAAACCTAAACAAGAATCACAAGCAAAACAAACTAAGAAAGAGCTTTCATAAGCTCAACATACTTTTGGATCGCTTTATTATTAATCTCCTGGAGTTCTTCCATAATGAACCTCGAACTACTTGTTACCTGATGTTTTCTTTTGGTCCTAGTACATGGTCCCGTTGACGCCTGCACCTCTTGATTCATCTTGGCCAAGTTGATATCTAGGGATCTCTCGGCTTTGGTCATATGCTCCTTATGCATGGTGATTTCATCATTGACTCTTTTGAGACCCTCAACACTGTTATGCATGGCTTCCTTGCTAACCTCTACTAAACCCTAAAGTTTACTCTTCAGTTTTTGTATCTCTTTCTCCAACCTATCAATTTTAGCCTCATGTTTAGTCTTCATAACCTTAATATCTTTCACAATTTGTTGGGACAACTTGAGGAGTTCTTCAGTATTATCTGGAGCCAAACCTTTAAGTTTACTCTTCAATTTTTAGTATCTCTTTCTCCAGCCTGTCGATTTTAGCCTCATGTTCAGTCTTCATAACCTTAATATCTTTCACAATTTGTTGGGACAACTTGAGGAGTTTGTTAGACTTAACTGGACCTGGAATCTCGCTGCTGCGGATAGTTATTAATAATAATTTATAAAATTACAACACGATTCTACAAATTTTGCCCTTTAGGTTTTGAACTTTTGACTTTTGAGGGTTTTGAAACTAAGGGACTCATATTGGTATTTTGATTCTTGGACAAACCAATAAATCCAGGGAGATTCAGAAACAACTACTAAATTGAGGAATGCAACAGAGTCTGTCTATGCTAGTCTACTCAAATAGAAATTCTGGGTAAAATCCAGAACACCTACATCTCGCATTTTTAAATTTTTAATCTCATAGTTTACCATTTAGATTGTAGAACTAGAATTAGAGGTTCAACTTGAGGGTTAACATTTTTTAGGCTTGTAGTTACTAGTTGTCTAGCATTATTTTGAACCATTAACAGTATTAGCGATGGGGAAACCAATAGACTTAACCGAACTGGTTAAAACAACAAGTTTCACTGATGAATACCATGATAATTATGATTTTGTTACCCATGGTACAAAGTGAATCATGGAAATTAGATATGAATTGTCTAATAAGGTGGGAGATCAAAACAGGGAAAAATATATTGTTTTTAACACAATGTTAAATGTAAGTACAAATAAAATTGCATCGTGGTATCCTAGATTGGGATGCATGTTGTTACTTGAAGTATTCCCTTGCCCAGAAATTGTCATGGTTTGCGCCCAAAATTATGATGAAGATAGAAAAATAATTGTCATAAAAAATACTCAAGAGGAAATTGTATCCATAACCGAGGGAGAATTTGCTTGTTTGTTGAACCTAGGGTTTGAAGCACAAAACCCAAATGTCCACATTAACCTAGGAAAGTTGGCAGAGGAATATGAGAGAATCGAAGCAAATACTAAAGATTCATTTATCAAAGGTCTAACAGTGTGTGGTGCTCGATTGGATCGGAATCATAAACCTCCTAATGATTATAATATTTTTGTGCCATGGGTTCAGGATACTATTTTCTTGCTAACATTTTGCCTAGGATTGAAAAATAATAGGGAAGTGGGTGTCAACCTTCTTGAAATGATTTTTCATATCCATTGTGTAAGAGAACCAGTAAGATTTAATTTTGTTGAGTACGTTGTTCAATTCATGCAAAATCAATTACTAATGATTAAAAGAGGTTCATGTAGGACATTTAGGTTTACAACCTACTTGTGCTATCTTCTTCTAGCAAAGTATCATGCAATATTCGAGACCAACAAGCTTCACATTCAGGTCTATAAGATTGATGAGAAGACTCAGGATAGAATAGAGTGTCCAATATATGAATGGACACCTAAGATAAGGTTGCATGATAACAGAAATAACTACAACTATTTTGTAGAAATCTTTTTGGCACCAATGTATCATGAAATTATAAGCTCTCCAATGGGTAGATTGCATGTGTCTTGTAGAGATTGCATTCAACTCTGTGAGATTTTGCCAAGATCAAGAGCTCAATGAAAAGTAAAATAGAGAGACAAAATAGATGATAGGAATAAACTGTATTCTATCAAGATGAAAATACTGATCAACTGGATCATCAATCGTTACATACAATGTAGATGAGCCTGCTTATATAGGCAAGGCTATATGGATATATGAGCACACAAACATGACATGTGGCTCAATAAGAAACAAGGGTAGGTAGGAAATAGGTGTGGTAGGTAGGAGAAACAATATAATATTCCACATGAGGTGGATCACCCATCGAAGGTGGACTGTAACAACAAGATAAGACCACAAAAGGTGGAAATTCTCCTACACATTATCCCAATATGGCACCAACACCCAAGTGTCTCATATGCAAACTACTATGATATGCATGTACCTAAGTAAACTTAAGTAAGGTGTAATAATATCCAACATGAATAATTAATTACACCAAGACCCCCCCTTAAGTGCAACTTAGGGGAATGCACCTAAGTCTACAATGCAACTAAGCAATGCAAGATGTGTCCTGGCTACTAGGCCATGTTAGGTACTCATGTACAAATGCAAATGCACGCAAACCAATGCAATGAAATCTCTCACAAAGAAGGGAAAGAGAGAAAACCCCAATGGGAAAAAACCCTCCCCAAAAAGAGAGATGAAAAACATACAAGAGAACTCTCATAGAAGCATGTGAAGGACAAAACCCCGTGTGAGGAAAAAGTCCCCCCCATATGAGAGAAGAAGAAGAGAGACTAGGTAACCCCCCCTCAATGTAGAATCTGCACCAATGGTAGAAGCTTGAAGATGAATGAAGAAACTGCTCCACGAACGCCAAACAACGTTCCTCCCCTTGGGAAGAAACAAAACCAAAGGTGTATCCATGAAGTCTCCCCAATCATGAAGGGAAGATGTAGGAAAAAAACTCATGATGAATGGAATCTCTGAAAACTGCTCAAGTATACCCATGTCGATGCCGAAAGATACCCCCTCCAAAAGGTGGTGAACTGCTCCACGATGCTAAAAAAGACACTCCAAGATCTAGTGGAGAAGACTGTAGAACAACATCCAAAGACTCGCATGTCTCCTCAAAAGATAAAGAGACCTCCTCCAACTAATGTACAAAAGTATCCACAATCATGTCAACCTCTAAAGAATGATCATGTAGAGAATGCACAAGAGGGCCAGAGTGTTCCCTCGCAACAATCGAAGAAGGATCATCTTCATTAAAGAGAAGATGAATGTCATCAATGATGTCTCCCAAATCTGCAATGTCTATCAAGTAGGCATCCCAATCAACTGAAGATGGAAGACATGAAATATCCTACTGCACTGAATCACAACAAGGCAAAAATGTTGTACTAGCTTCATCATCAAGTGCAATAGGTGGTGTGATATTAATAGGAGGAGATGAAATGGAAGGTTCAAGAACAGGGTCACATGTGAGAATCCCCGAAGTTCAAGTACCCAAATTTCTCCTCAAAATCTAAATCATCAATATAGGAAGAATCAACCTCATCAATAGGACCAAAATGTGAAAAGGAGTACAACCGAGATGCATGATCAACCACCCCAGTCGCAATGATATCTCTAGTCTCCAAGTCTCGAATGATAATTGAATCAGGTGTGAACTCCATAGTTTTCCTTGTTGCGTCATGTGTGATTTGATAGATGGAAAGAATATTGTTTGTCAAGTGGGGTACACACAACACATTATTGAAGGAGTTATCCCCAATGGCAATAGATCCTTTCTCAATCACATCCATGTATGTATGATTGCCCATCAAAATTTGTGGCATGTGGCAAGGCTCAAATGAAGAGAACATAGACTACGAAGATGCCATATGATGAGAAGCCCCTGAATCTAGAAGCCATCTCCCTTAATCATGACTTGTAGTAGCACAAAGATCTTGTCCCTTTCCTTTATTTTTCCCAAAAGAGTGGTCCTTCCCTTTATCCCTTTATTTTGAAGAAGAAGACGATGTAGACATCCTAGAAGGAAAATTGATTTTGTTCTTCTCAAGAATATTCTTCAACTCATCAATATCCTTCTTGTAACAATGTTGTTCATGTTGTCTTGACTTCTTGCAATATGCACAAAAAAGATTTTCTTTATATGATTTCCTTTTAGGTTCGGATGTGGAATCACCTTGTTGTGGAGAGGAGGATTGTGCTCATCTTGTTGTGGTTTAGACTTAGGTTTCTTTTTGTTCTTGTCTTTTCCTTGATTGCTTTGATTTCCCTTATTAGCCACCAAAGCTTGTGACTTTGCAGATTTGAGAATCCCCATCTTGGTCAACTTAGATTGCTCAAGAATCAACATCTCCATGAATGCATCAAATGAGGGAGAAGTGTATGAGGAACCTTGATCTAACCTATGGGTGTGAAAGCTAGATACAAAGGCTGCATACTCTGAAGGAAGCTTGTCCAACAAGTTATTAACCAATTGAGCATCTTTTTTGTCAATTTCACAATCCTTTAGCTTTAATCGTAGCTCATTTTCTTTTGTGACATAATCTTCGATTGTATCAAAATCCTTGGGATCCAAAGTTTTGAGTTCACTATCAAGCTTTTAGCCCTTAATCTCATCAACTTGTCCATACAATTTCTCATAAATATCCCAAGCCTCTTTAATTGTAGTACACTTATCAATGTGAAAAATGAGGTCATTTGATACATACTTTCTAAGCGTTCCAAGTGCCATAGAATTCTTAGTTAGCCATTCAATTTGAGCATTAGGATCAACCTTAGGATCAAGTGGTGTTGTAATAATTCCATTTACATAATGAATGAGTCATTTTTCCATTAGTTTACTCCATGCCTTTATCTTCCATGAAGCATAATTATGAGGAGTTAAAAGTGGAAATTTAGGGGAACCCATAGTACCAAAATGAAAAAACACAATATAGAGAGAGGCACAATTACACAATATAGAGAGAGGCACAATCACACAAGACACCCCCCTAAATTACTCAATCAAGAAACCCCCCCCCCCAAAAAAAAAAAAAATGATGATTTGGCACTTTATACTTAGTGTGTATACAATGGGCCACTTGCAAAACAAGGCAAGGTGGACTTCTAATTTCAATTTTACAACTGCCTCAAATGGGCTATAAGAGACTCCAACAAATACTACAAGTGATCTAAACTGAGATCCAAGCAAAATACAAGTACCAAATAGGCCAAAAATGACCAAATATTAAAAGTACAATTTCTACTCAAAATCACTACAAAATAATGGCAAATTATGAAAGTAGATGAAAAATTATGCACTTTCAGAAAAACGGCACCTGAAAAGGAGGTCCTATGACCCCAAACGAAGCCTCTAAAGTTGCAAAATCTGGGATTAGATAGGTACAATCATGAAGATCTGCAAATTCTGAAAACAACATCCATCAAAATCAGAAAATTCCTCCACCACTACAAAGAGCATGAAATTATAGCCCATTTAAAAAACAATTGCACAAAAAAAAAGGAGCCAAAATGACCAAGTTATGCCCTCCTGAAGTTAGACTGCAATTTCAAAAAATCAAATGAGAGGAGGTCCAAAAAAAATTTCAAAATACTGTTGATGCAATGCTGACGTCAGAAAACGATGGGCTTAAATTTGATGTCTGTCTGGCCATCAAAAACACTTCACCTCCACCCTTCGTGATTGTTGGTTAACAAAATTTTCCTTCTTAAATACCTTTTAAAAATGACTCCCAAATGCCCAAATTGAAAGACAAAAATAAGAACCAACAGTTGAGTCACTTGCAATGGTGAGTTCAAGTGCTCTCTGAATTTTTATATGAAGGTACAACTCCCTTCATTAGATAAAAATGTATATTTTCTAAACATGCTTTTAACTAGAAAGTAATAAAGGAAAACTAGCATCTACCCATAACCATGAAAGTAGCTGTGAAAAACATATTTATAATGAAGTGAATGAAGATAAGTAAAACAAAGTTTAATTACTTATCCACTCCCATGAAAATACCCTTTCCAATAGATCAAAATGCTCTGGACTCTGATCGAGTCTCTCTCATGCCTCAAAGGACAAGGGGGATCAGAATACCCAGAAAAAGATCTAACAACAGATTTCTTTCCAACATACAAATTATTTCTAAAATCAAAGTTTCGGAATTAAATGCATACACAGTTTAATGTAATAGAAAAGGCAATGAAAGGTATTCACAAGAGAAACAAAGTTCATTGTAATCAAAAGAAAAATATTGACAAATGCATAGATCAACAAAATCTTCTTCATTCCATCAATGTCAAAATGTGGGCTCACAGACTCAACACTTCTGAAAAATGAAACTGTGCAATCCATAAAACAATGTTGCCCCCTCTTTTTTTACAGCAAACCAAGAAAAATCCCACTTGTTCCTTTCCTTACATATATATAGCCTCTTTTTTTAAAGAGACTTTTAGCTATTAATAACTGATTTTTGAAAAGATTATTTATTTCCTTCTCACTTAACATTCCCGTGAATACAATTCTCAACATTAGGGAAATATAGCTCAAATATTTTAATACATATTTTCCATTTTTGGTGAATAATTTTTCACTTATAGGTGAAAATATTTGCCCACTTTCCTTAGTGTTTGAGTTTATATGAGTAAAAACCCAAGTATCTCCCAATTAATGTGACTATCATTGACAGTTTGACAGTATTGTGCTCAGTTATCCATATCTTACGAACAAAATGTAATTTTATAAATCTCTCTGGTGAGGATTTAGAAAACTAGGTTTTCTAAAACATATCAAAATTTTAGCACGATCCAACAGTTGAATTGATAGTTATGCCTCCGCACAGAGATTGATTTTCAAAAAATTTGTGGTTACAGGTTGCATTGAAAAACTACAAACAATATACATGCCAATGTTATTGGATTATTAAAATTTCTGAATTTTGAACCCACATGTTCTAAACCTTCATCTGTTTAATCTGATGAATTTTTGAACTCTAAATTCGAACCTCTAAAATTGAACCTATGAACCTGAACTTTGGACCTTGAACCTTGAACCTGTGAACCTGAACTTTCAACTTTGAAACTTGAACCTGAACTTTGAACCTTGAACCTTGAACCTATGAGGTTCAATCAGAAGGTTCAGAAACACAGACTGCGCCCATGGTATGCTTCATTGAGCGCTTTGTCTTTCCATTTTCCTGTGCGTTGAACCTTGGAACCTTGACCTTTGAACTTTTTGAAAAGGTTCAATGACAATTGTTACAAATACCTTTATCTCTTTTAAAAACAAGGTTGTGATCCAACATACTCCGCTTGAACTTGAACCTTGAACCTAAACCTTGAACCTCTGAAATTGGTTCAATGTTAAACCTAAGTCATGACATTATTCCTTTGGGTTGTCATAGAAAAACTTGCATAACTTTTTACTGAGGGCTCTGTTTCTTGTGAAATTTTAATTGTATAATAAATAAGCCAAGTAGAGCATAACCTAGAAATGATTTTTTTGCATAGGACATATAAGACTTGAGATTTAATTGTTTGGGCATATGGGTAACCCAAAAATAAAAGAATTAAAATCTCCCAGTCGACATGGAGTTTGGCCATAAAAACTGATCATTTGAAGAAAATAACGTTAAAATTATCTCTACAAAAGGATTTTGTGTCATCTTTCACAAAATTTGAAAAATAATGATTTCTTTGTGAGTGGCAGGTAGGGGATGTCCATGAGGGTCCTTGAAAGTTTAAACAAAGGTGATCAAGATTAAAACATTAGCAATAGCTATTTTTTAGCTGATTAGCAGCCAAGTTGTTAAAGCGTTGCAGTTTCCAAAAAAAATTGGAGGTTTTGACAGACATTTCTTTCTGTGAAGAGGAAATCATATGTCAGTTTTTGTCATCCATTGAAGGAGAAGGCTCTTATGTAGTAAGCTCAGAGTATTGATGTGTTTCATGTTTTGGATGTGGATAGGGAGTTTTCAGATTTGATTGCAGTAAAGAAAGATGAAGTTTTTTCAGCTAGTGTAGATCTTATGCTTGATGAAGTCTTTCTTTATTCCAAGCTCGATATAAATGTTGAAAGTCTTTTTAAGAGCGATGGTTTTAATAGTAGAAATTCTAAAGATGTTCAAGAAAAGTGGCTTTTTGAAGATGAGCATATATACAGGTTTTTCTTGCACATCATTAATCTGAGAGTTAACAGTGAAACAGTCGCCAGAGAGTCATTATCCTTTGCTACATTTCATGGTTACAATCCATTGCTGAGGAAGAGCTCATATTTTTCCCAGCCAGTTAATGGTTTTGCATGAGCAACCTGGAGTTTCCCTGAGGTAAAGGGATTTCCCACCCCTGTACATACTTGCAAATAAAGTTTTGGTTTGTTTTAGGCTTTAGCAGTTTTGGCTTGTTAGTTTTCAGTTCTTGCCATGTTCCCCTCTCTGCAAGCACCTTCCCATGCTTGGTTTCTTCTTTACTTTGTTGCCCAATGGATGATAGACACCGATCTCTCCCAGAGACATTCTGGATTCTCCTAGTCCTTTACAGTCCTAGTCCCCAATTAGAGCCAATGTTATCCCTATATTTTTGCTTGTGCCTAAAGCCTCGTAATCACCTAAAAACCAGCTATTGCTAATGTTTTAATGTTGAAAGTGTTAGTCACCTTTGTTGAAACTTTCAAGGACCCTCGTGGACATCTCCTACCTGTCAGTCACAAAGAAATCATTATTTTTCAAATTTTGTGAAAGATGACACAAAATCCTTTTGTAGAGATAATTTTAACCTCTTTTTCTTCAAATGATCAGTTTGTAAGGCAAAACTCCATGTCGATTGGGAGATTTTAATTCTTTTATTTTCGAGTTACCCATATGCCCAAACAATTAAATCCCAAGTTTTGTGTGTCCTATGTAAAAAATGATTTATGGGTTATGCTCTACTTGGATTATTTATTCTACAGTTAAAATTTCACAAAAAACGGAGCCCTTGTAAAAAGTTATGCAGGTTTTCCTATGGCAGCCCAAAGGAATAATGTCATGACTTAGGTTTAACATTGAACCATTGAACCAATTTCAGAGGTTCAAGGTTCAGGTTCAAGGTTCAAGTTCAAGCGGAGTATGTTGTATCACGACCTTGTTTTTAAAAGAGTTAAAGGTATTTGTAGAAATTGTCATTGAACTTGAACTATTGAACCTTTTCAAAAAGTTCAAAGTTCAAGGTTCAACGCACAGGAAAATGGAAAGGAAAAGCGATCAATGAAGCATACTATGGGCGCACTCTGTGTTTTTTAACCTTCTAATTGAACCTCGCTGGTTCAAGGTTCAAAGTTTAGGTTCGCAGGTTCAATTTCAGAGGTTCGAATTTAGAGTTCAGAGATCATCAAATTAAACAGATGAAGGTTCAGAGTGTGTGGGTTCAAAATTCAGAAAGTTTAATAATCCAATAACATTGACATGTATATTGTTTGTAGTTTTTCAATGCAACCTGTAACCACAAATTTTTTGAATCTTTATTTTTAGACAAAAAAATTAGTCTCTGTGTGGGGGGCATAACTATCAATTCAACCATTGGATCGTGCTGAAATTTTGATATGTTTTAGAAAATGTAGTTTTATAAATCCTCACTAGAGCGATTTCGAAAATTACATTTGGTTCGTAAGATATGGATAATAAAGCACAACACTGTCAAACTGTCAATGACAATCACATTAATTGAGAGATACTTGGGTTTTTACTCATATAAACTTAAACACTAAGGAAAGCGGGCAAAAATTTTCACCTATAAGTGAAAAATTATTCATCAAAAATGTCAAATATGTATTAAAATATTTGAGCTATATTTCCCTAAAGGTGAGAATTGTATTCACGAGAATGTTAAGTGAGAAGGAAATAAATAATCTTTTCAAGAATCAGTTATTGATAACTGAAAGTCTTAAAAAAAAGAGGCTATATAAATGTAAGGAAAGGAAAGAGTGGGATTTTTCTTGGTCTACTATTAAAAAAAGAGGGGGCAGCGTTGTTTTCTGGACTGCACGGTTTTATTTTTCAGAAGTGTTGAGTCTGTGAGCCCACATTTTGACATTGATGGAATGAAGAAGATTTTGTTGATCAATGCATTTGTCAATATTTTTTTTTTATTACAATGAGCTTTGTTTCTCTTGTGATTACCTTTCATTGCCTTTTTTGTTACATTAAACTGTGTATGCATTTAATTTTGAAACTTTAATTTCAGAAATAATTTGTATGTTGGAAAGAAATCTATTGTTAGCTCTTTGTCTGGGATTTTTGATCCCCCTTGTCCTTTGAGGCATGAGAGAGACTCGATCAGAGTCCAAAGCATTTTGATATATTGGAAAGGGTATTTTTGTGGGCGTGGATAATTAAACTTTGTTTTACTTATCTTCTTTCACTTCATTATAAATCTGTTTTTCACATCTACTTTCATGGTTATGGGTAGATGTTAGTTTTCCTTTATTTCTTTCTAGTTAAAAACATGTTCAGAAAATATACATTTGTATCCAATGAAAGGAGTTGTACCTTCATATCAAAATTTAGAGAGCACTTGCACTCACCATTGCAAGTGACTCAATTGTTGGTTCTTGTTTTTGTCTTTCAATTTGGGCATTTGGGAGTCATTTTTAAAAGGTATTTAAGAAGTACAAATTTGTTAACCAACAATGGCATTTGTACTATACGGACATGCTAACATGGAATAGTATGAATTGACACGTGGCAAATTTGTTGACTGGGCAAGATCCGTGTGGCAGAGAGTTGGCGGGCTTATGTGTCTCTCTGTCACTGGCGTACGGTGGCAGTCGACTTCCGGTGAGGCGGCCTGGAGAGAAGGAGAGTTGACAACGACCAAAGAGTAGTTGCCGGCAGTTGGAGCACAGGAGCGGGATGGGAGGTGGAACACGGGAGCAACAGTCGACGGTGAAGTATGGCGTCGTCAGAGCTGCCGGAAGAGTAGGGTCAGCGGGAGACAGCTGACAGAGAGGTACGACGCGGGGCCACGTACCTCTTTGAATCCTGCAACCTGCGTACGTGTTCACGGGTGGTCGGGGGTGGGGATGACGACCCCCCGATCAAATAATATAATATATTTTTTAAAGAACTTTTTTAATTTTTCAAATGAAACTTTTTCAAAAAAATTTCTGTATTTTTTTTTTTACAAAATTCATACCATATAGCCTTATAGGTTAAATTTTTCCTCCAAAATTGACTTTCTCCCAAATAGGTCAAATTTATACTCAATTTTCATGGAAACGGCCTCCCAGACACAACCGTGATGTCCAAATTGTTGTAGGGTGCCCCAAAAATAGAACCTCCATAGATCCAAAAATTGAAGCCTCCAAAATGCCTCCCAAAGACAAATCAATGATGCCCTTTAGGCTCTGATACCATGTGAGATTTTGCCAAGATCAAGAGATCAATGAAAAGTACAATAGAGAGATAAAATAGATGATAGGAATAAACTATATTCTATCAAGATGAAAATACTGATCAACCGGATCATCAATCGTGAAATAAAATGTAGATGAGTCTACTTATATAGGCAAGGCTATATGGATATGTGAGCACACAAATATGACATGTGGCTCAATAAGAAACAAGGGTAGGTAGGAAATAGGTGTGGTAGGTAGGAGAAACAATATAATATTCCACATGAGGTGGATCACTCATCGAAGGTGTAATGTAACAACAAGATAAGACCACAAAAGGTGGAAATTCTCCTACACACACTATCCCAATGTGGCACAAATACCCAAGTGTCTCATATGAAAACTACTATGATATGCATGTACCTAAGTAAACTTAAGTAAGGTTTAATAATATCCAACATGAATAATTAATTACACCAATAAACTCGGAAGTCAAATACAATTGGTTGACCGGTTCTTCATGGAAGAATACATTGTGTTAAGGTTTTATGGATCAGCAGTAGAACCCTACAAACCTCCAATACATGTGACAGAGAGGGTATTTTCATTGGAATATGTACGACAAATGGAGAGTATAGATTTACTCTTTCATGGTCAGCAAAATAAGAGCATATATTCCTTCCTTTCCTTTCTCATGTGGAGGGTTCACATTTGAGAGAAAAGGAATGAAAGTGGCACATATTTTTTAACAATTTTTAGCTTTGATGTTGACAGTTATCGGCAATATGATCCAATCAACATCATTCAAACAAGGATTACAATGAATAGGAACTCTACAAGCAAATTTCAACATGAAAGTAAACCATTGCTAGAAAAGCTTATAAACATGGACTCTTAGGATGAGGTGAAAAAAAGAGATGGAGAAAATTGTCGCTGACAATAAAATTTCAATAGAAGAATTATCATCACAAATTATGGCATTGCACACACAGAGAACAACAAAGCAGGGCATCCAAAATCAAAATGAAAATAGGTCCTACAATTTGTACCAAAAAGTTGTTGATCTGTCTAACAAAGCTATTCCACACTAATACATTTGGCCTAAAATTCCGACGGAGGTTTCCGACGGAGGAGGTATATTGTGATCAAATTTGATTATTTTTTTTTAAATGCCCGATTTCATCAAAATTCCGATGATAATGCAACATTTGGTTTCGACGGAGAAGGAATTGGCAATGACATTTTGGTTTTTTTAGAAAAGTGCCCGGGTTCGTCGAAATTCTGACGATTGTGTGCATTACTTCAAAAAAAAAGAAAAGACCAAGTCATTTCATAGATCCCGCATCTTCGTCTCGTCGACCTCTGCCATTACTTCATCCCGCCTCTTCCCACCTCTTCCTCCCACCTCTACCATTAAAAAATCCTGCCTCTGTAGGGAACCAACCGTGGAATGAAGTGGTGCTACAGGAGCAGCTATACCAGGATACCAAGTGATGGGAAACTTTCCAGTTTCATGGTAGGAATTTTGTTATGTTTTTGTTTGTGTGTTATGTTAGGAATTTTCAAGTCTAGGCATTATTTAATGTAATAAGGGCATGTTTTGATAATGAGGGAGAATAATCCAGTGGGGTAACGAAATAGAATTAAATGGGGTTCCCTAAGAGCCTCCCTCCCTTCAACTGAACTATTGAGAACCTAACTTCCTCAACCGGGGGTGAACTACCTCCATCCTTTGGACCGGCTTCAATCCCTCTTCCCTGCGATGGATTCCCCGCTTCAATCCCTCTTCCCCGGGATGGAGCGTAACAACTATGGATTTATCCTCCAACCAGAAAAAAATCAGATGGAATAGATCTTCTTCCACCATAGAATAGTAGGGGCATACAATAGTAAGGGCCCTGACATAACCCCTCTCTCCATTTATCATTGTTCTCGCAGACATGACTGTAGAAGCGACCAATGTCCATTTAGCTAATAAACCATTGATCAAATGATCATTTTTCTCACAGACATGACTGGTGAAGTGACGGAAATCAATGGCCCTAACCTACACAGCACATTGAATGAAGGTTATCCCGGAATCTAAAGCAGTGAAGGTGAACCTCCATCTGGAACGGGGAACCCCTGCAAGGAGAGGTGTTAATTGTTCCTCACTACTTCCCTTCGTCCAGCAGTGGCAACAAAGAAAGTAGCCTCAGTGATAGATCCATCTCGTGATCCTGTGGGCAACTACTACTATAGTTGTCCTTCACTGCTCTATGCTCCGATATTTGCTACTACTCAAATTGAGGTGAATATGTACAAATTGAGGTGATATCCCTGCTACAGAATCGTGACAGCACTGTGTAGTGATCGAGTGCTATTTTTTGTCGGTGTTTTGGAAGGGAGCATAAGTGTACCGTTAGGAAGGTGGTATAAAATGGTGAAAGATGATAAGATAGGGAGGTAAGTGATGAAGGATGTAATGGTGAAAGAGTAAGTTAGGATATGTTAGGGGTTTGGAAGGTAGGAAAGTGAATGGGGACCTCAAATCTTACAAGCCATGAGGATCCACTTGTAGTAGAGGAGCATATATTTGCATCTTGGGAGCTTATTAGGGGTTCGCCTTGAATTTGGGAAATACACATAGAGGAGATAGAATATTGATGAATACACATTACCTAGCCTCATCATGCATAAATACAAGAGGTATAGACTATAGCAAGCACATATCATGAGCCAAAGGATCATATTCGAGAGTTGCTTCATCTCCAATCCTCTACATTTTTAAGATCCACAAATGGGGTTGAGGTTAAGTCTTGGTTACTTATCTTGGACTTATGCTTTGGGTTGCATCTATATGTGAGCAACTTAAAGGCATAATTTTCAATGCAATTTTTGAGAGGACTTTATTCCACCTTGTGGTACTGGGAGGATAAAATGCACCAACTCACATTGGAAACCCTCTCCAGATACCATTTTGGAGTGCTTCAAAGTGTGTTCTATTTCAAAATGTTTTTGACAAAGATGCATAGATGAGTTTCATAATTTACATAATAAGGTTTCATAATGGCTCAACATGAGAGTTATTTTTTGGAGTTCTTGTAGTTTGTATATTACATTCAAGACAAGTTAATTGCCAATTATTTCATTAGGGGTGGAAAGCCCAAAAATTCAGTTTTCCTACACATGGCCAATCCAAATGACTTTAGGGTTGCTATGGAAAAGTCTCTTATGGAAAAGGAGGTACATGGGAGGACACAAGAGGCATGAGAGAAGTTTGAAACCAGCTATGGCAAAGTCTCTCATTTTAGGTATGAGAGACTATAGGGCTATCAAGCTAGGCCTTCTATGACTCAACAACCTTTTAGGGGAGAATCTAGTGTTTTTAGTAATTAGGATCTTCTAATTATGGTGGGGCCTATCCAACATAGGGTTATATGAGAGGCACATGTTATGTATATGTTAGTATCAGACAAAGAGTGCCCAGAAGGTTTTAGAGTAGGTGGGCACCATCCTAGGATGTCAAAGTAGATAGTTGATATGTGGGTATTTACCCTCCCAACCACTCAACATATACCACCATGGGTCTTTACCCTCCAAAATGCACAAAGGTCAAAGGAAGATTCACTACTGCAACACTCACTTTTTGTGATAGTCTTAAGCACTTAGGACAGTCACTCCTTTCATGGCCATTCTTCTTCACACAACACTCTCTAACATTAATTATGATGATAGTGTACCTCCTTAAACCTTCCACCAACACCTAACTCAATACCAAACTCTTTCCCAATCTCACTAATGGACTAATTAACTCAACTCACTGTGAAATTGTGACGGTCAATGCAAGGTTTAGGACAGTAGTAATTAGGATCTTCTAATTATTGTGGGGCCTAGCCAACATAGGTTTATATGAGACAAGGGTAATTTCAATAGCAATTTCTCCTTCAATTCTTGATGAATGCTTCATTGCCTGTTCACTTGGAATTGAATTGATTTTATAATTAAGAAATGAACTGTTTGGTCAGATGCCTCAAAGAAAGGTGGTCTAATGAAATGCTATGATTGCGGGATATGCACAAACAATGTTTGTTGAAATGGATTTACAAAATTCCAACGAAATCTGATCAGTGGGTATAAAGTTGGACCCTACAATGGCCAGCAGCCTTTACCCTCTACAACCTTTGCCAGAATTCTTCCAGTTTGTGCGAAAATGAGAGCTTGACAGCATTCTTTCACTTTTAGCTAGCTAAATTTTTCAAGAATTTTATCTCTAGATTTGATATTTCTTTTCTTGCATGAATCTATTAATTTTGAGATAATAGATCTTGCCTTCATGAATTGATCCTAGTTTATCCCTTTAACCTTGATTAATTTATTTAGAGTGTTTAGTTCCATTTTAATCCTTTCTTTTACAATTAAATATTATTAAAAAATTGTATTATTGGTCCAAATTTTGTGGATATTTAGGAGACACAAATAAAATATAAATGTAATCATTCCATATTTTTGTAGGAGATATTGGAATAAGACTGATAGGAAGAGTAGTAAACATGAGTCACATGAGCACTTTAGAGTAAATCTAAACATTATAAGGAAGAGTAGCTTGGAAAAATAGAAGCGTAACTTATTTTCCAATATGCAAGATTATTACTTGGGAAAGAATCTTGAAAGAGGATTGAAAAGATTCCTTGAGCTAACATTGTCTCACTTGTCCAAAATTATGAGGAAGGATTCATTAATGAAATGGTCATTAACAAAATGGAGAGAATAATAATTAGGAAGAGATAGATTTCACATGCTACTAGGTGACTACATTGGAGAGAAACTAGAGTCAAATCATTTAGCTTGGCCATGACACAGAGTCTTAGAATAGATGCCAACCTTGGTGAATCGAATGAAAATCCCAAACAACTAATGAATGGTGAGACAAGTAGAGGCATCTATAAATTTTGTTTTGAATAAAATAAAGAAAAAATGGGACTAAAACCAAGGGAAATGCACATGGAAAGGATAAAGGGTTATTTCTATGAATACTCATCCCACTCCAAGCCTTCTTAGATATGAATAATATTTTTAAGGGAATTATGGATTTCAATGAATCCTATTTTCTTTAGTTTAATAATAAATTGAAATAAATGATAGATATGCAATGTAAAAACCTTGGTTATGATTTTGAGTGATTTAGGACTACAAAAATTTTACTAGACCACGCATCTTGGTACTTCTTACTTTTAGAAGCTCACTCCTCTAATGTTTGATAAGATAGATATGAATGATTGACCTTAAACTACGTGTTTTTAAAGATGAAGGTGCATTCGGGGTTTAGATGATCTTTCATGACCAAGTCAAAGGAAAGTGATATAAACCTATTTTAAAAATTATATTATCATTATACTCAAGCCATTTGGAAAATATAAAAAAAATATATCCAATCTCTTAACTATTTTTCTCAAACCTAGCATTTTGTTTGCCCATGTGAGTGCTCCATTCTTAGAACTAATAAATAAAGAGTGTATTCATGTAGATAAATGAATTAAAATTAATTTATGATAGTAAACATTCACATAGAATGTATAATTAATTTATTTATGATGGACTTTTAAATGTAATAAATTATCTCCTATAGTTATCTCCTAAAGGTGGGGCAATTAGGTCCATATATGATGAAAATCAAAATAAATAGTTTGAAGATAATATTAGTTACCTAAAGGATATTCCACTTGATTATTTGGTATATCATAACTATTTTGACAAATTTTGAAACCATTAGAGGTACCTTTTGCTTCTGTAGATGAGGCATTCCTTCATGTTGAAGTTGTGATAGCTTATTTGCCTCTTTATAGACAAAAAATTGTCCATACGCATTATCATATATACTTGTAACCTCCATCCCAAACCACCTATTTCACTCTTCTTCCTTTGTGTACCTCTTTTATTCTTCCATTACCTCTTTGCTTACCTAAATTCAATCCAAAACATAGTGTATATAGCATCAAAAAAAATCTATATTTGATTAATATTATCCACAACATATCTAAAAGACAAATACCACACTTACTATGTCATCAACCAAAAATAATTTACTTATATATTCAAAGAGTTCAATAATGGAGAAACATCCATGCGATGCTCTACACATGTCCTCGAAGGTTCAAGAAATACTTATCCTCTATTGGTCCAAACTTTAAATCACTTTCCATGCATGAAAATAATTGCAACCATACACAATTTCCCACCCAATAGATTCTCTCAAACTAGTTTACTATCTTAACATAGGGTAAAGGAAAAGTGGGCCAAAATAGGAATCCAAGTGTCTTAAAATCCTTCAAGACCATAGTGGTGAGGATTGAATTTCTTTCTTTAGTGGTATCTTTCTCTAGATTAATTAGTTGGGGATTATATTAGGACCTTTTCCTAATTAAAAATATATATAAAGATTACATCTCTAAATATTGCATTCATAATAGAATAAATTTCTGCAATCTTGAGACTAAATTCATGATAGATTTATAGTGATGAATAAAGAAATATTTAAGATTCTCAAAAATTTGATGTTTTCTTTCTCCCAACCGTCATTGGATATTGGGTGATCTTTGAGGCATTATGTCAAACAATTCATGTGCCTTATCTAAGCTTACACATTTTGCATGCATGTGTACCTAGGCAGTTGCACTACAACATCTATACTCACTAATCACATTTGGTTGGAAGTTTCTAAATCCATTTCAAACACATTTTGTGCATATCCTGCAATCATAGCATTCCATTAGATCGTGTTTCTTTGATGCATCTCACCAAACAATTCATGTGCTTTCATGTCTATACTTCCACATTTTCCAAACATGTCAAACAGAGCATTTTCAAATGTAAGCATCTGATATTAATTGCCCTTACCTTCTTCTTTGATGGAAGCCCATACTCTGTTCCAAAGCTCCCATTTTGGCACAGGTAGAGAGTATGTTGGCAAATAAAACTGATCGAAATGGAAATCTATTTGTTTATTGCATTGTGAGGATGCTTATGTATTTTATCGACAGCATAAAGTAGGAAAGGACATGAGAATATCTCCTCGGGGAGGTATTCTATGATAGTTGCGAGGTAGATGAGAGTTTCTTATGCCATTTGCTTTGTTCTATGTAGTCAAATGCGAGAACACTGTTTGAATTCAAATGCTAATGGTGATTGTCTTTTTAATGGAAACGGACGAGAAGGGACGTCAAGGGAAGGAATGGGCCCACAACACACCTAAGAAGTCAAAGCTTAGTGTGTGTTGTTTAAGGCTTCCCCCTTAAGACATCATAATTGATTGGCTCTTCACTCCTAGGACCTTCAAAAGTCTTTAATGGCTTCATTGAGTCCTTTGGTCTTCCAAATGCACCTGCACCAACTTGAATTCTCCTTCAATGCTTGATTGCATGTTCACTTGGAATTGAATTGATTTTATAATTAAGAGATCACTTGAATTGTAGGTAGACCCCTTCAAATGACAGGGTAGGCTTCCTTTTATACCTAATATATGTCTTGAAAGCATTTTATCCTGATGGCTTTAAATTAAAGTGCTTTCTCTTCTATCTTCTATTGGTGGAGCAAAGGTTGCATTGCATCGTCCTAGGATACATATTTCCATAGATACAACACATATTAAATGTATTCCAGGTGGATGCAAAGCAACCTCTGCTCTAGAGATCACCAGAAAATAGAGAAAGAACTTTAATTTAATGCCATCAGGATAAAAGTCTTTAATCAAGATAGATAAATGGTATGCAACTAGATCTATTTGGAATGCATTACCCAAACACCGCAATCGATCAGTCACCTTTGAAAAGAAACTGGTATGATGAAATATTTAGGCATAAAATAGATGAAATGCACTCCATACTACTGCTGCACAATATTTTGGTCGATGATATTTTTAAAATAGTAAAGGAATGTGTATGGAACAACCAAATCCTTATCATTATAAACAATGAATATTTTAAGATCCTTTTATGATGTGTAAGTTGAGAATATTTTATGAAAGGTCCCTAAATGAATACACTTTAAATTGATTTTAATATACCTTGAAGTGTGCAATATGGAAGGTTTGTATTCTTAATCTCCTGCCCATTTCTTAATTTAAAAGATGATATCTTTATTAAATATCTCCTCTATTAAATATCTTTATTAACTTGATTTCTCCTTCAATTCTTGATGAATGCTTGATTGCCTATTCACTTGGAATTGAAATGATTTTATAATTAAGAGATCACTTGAATTGTAGGTAAACCCCTTCAAATGACAGGGTAGGCTTCCTTTTATACCTAATATATGTCTTGAAAGCATTTAATCATGATGGCTTTAAATTAAAGTACTTTCTCTTCTATCTGGTATTGGTGGAGCAGAGGTTGCATTGCATTGTCCTAGGATACATATTTCCGCAGATACAACACAAGTTAAATGTATCCCAGGTCTATGCAAAGCAACCTCTGCTCCGGAGATCACCAGAAAATAGAGAAAGAACTTTAATTTAATGCCATCAGAGTAAAAGGCTTTCAAGACAGATAAAATTTGAGTTTGATTGTCATCATTTACTTTGCCAAATTCTTCACATGTAACTCCTGAATCAATTTCCTACTCACAAGAATTTTATTAAGTCTCAAATATAGGGAAACGGAAGGCTTCAAATAGAAAACTTGTACATGCAAATAAATCCATTGACTATTCAGAAGAACAAAATTAAGAAACGGTTTGATCATCTGAGAGATGTTGTAGACTTGCAACTCACTAGCTACTTAGTTTTTGCGAGTAAGAATTTTTTTTGTTTTGGTTATGGTTGTGGTGTTTATAGGGAGACATTTACAAATTTATATCTATTTTCACTATTTAATGGTTTATGGGTTTGTAATGGTAATTTAATGTTCTTTCATATTTTTGTATATATTCTTTATAATAGCCTATTATATTGATTTGTTCTATTATGGATAATGGTGTAGGTCAGACGGCTTTGTCGTCAGTGCATGAAAGCATTGAACGAGTTCTACTTTTAAAAATTACATGAAACATTTTTAATTTATTTGATTAAATGTTATTTGCAAAAAATGATTATCAATGATGTTTCCTTTCTCCAAGAATTGTCTAGGATCTTTCCGTCAGATAATATGTAACATCGAATGACTAAATCTTTTCATTAAAAATGCTTATTTTATTTAATTATTATCTGAGTGTGAATTAAAATTTATATCTGTACGGAAACAAAGCATACAAGCTGAAGAGTCATGTGCAAGCAAATTTCCTAAAAGAAAGCAAGCAGCCATTATCTTGAATGACATGGAAACAATCTCATCAGCTGCCTAGAAGAGAGCAATTGGAGAATGGCAGAGGAAAGTGTTTAAGGGTGATAAATAGATAGAGAGTATGCAATACAAACAAACAATGTCTGAAGTGTCTGATGTGACGTCTCTAATTTATGTTCGGAGGGACTAACTGGTTTTGGAGTTCCTACGAAACCTATTGGACCACACTTGGAGGAAATCAATGTGTTCATACAAGGAGCACCTTTTTTCTATTATGAGAATGATGCTTTTGCACCGAGGGATATTTGGAAGTCAATATCCAAAAATTTCTATAGTGTGGAACCAGAGTTGGCGGACTCGAAGTAATTTTCAGCTTTCAGAAGACCAAGAGGTTATGTACATAATCTCCTAATAGAAGGGCGATTTCAAGCATTACCTCTCCCCCCCATGACTATTCAGGAAGCACTTCCTCAGACAAAGGACTATTGGCCTCCATGGGATCAAAGAAAAAAATTGAAGCATAGACTCTAGACGATGTGGTGATGTCCTTCGTGAAGAACTCTCCACTATAATTGAAAATTCATGAGGGAAACTACAAGATAGTGAAGAGAAATACAATCTTGAAAAGTGGGAAGAATGGATCTTGGTTTGGGTGGGGCCAAGTCAGGTGGCTCCTCTAGAAGTTGACGAGATAGAAATCATATTAGGATTTGAAAAAGATCACACTTGTGGAACTTTGTGTGCGAGTGATCGATTGCGGTGTTTGGGTAATGCATTCCAAATAGATACAGTTGCATGCCATCAGGACAAAAGTCTTTAATCAAGACATTACCCATTTGGAATGCAACTGTATCTATTTGGAATACATTACCCAAACACCGTAATCAATCACTCGCACACTAAGTTCCACGAGTGTGATCTTTTTCAAATCCTAATATGATTTCTATCTCGTCAACCTCTAGAGGAGCCACCTGACTTGGCCCCACCCAAACCAAGATCCATTCTTCCCACTTTTCAAGATTGTATTTCTCTTCACTATCTTGCAGTTTCCCTCATGAATTTTCAATTATAGTGCAGATTTCTTCACGAAGGACACCACCACATCATTTAGAGTCTATGCTTCAATTTTTTTCTTTGATCCCATGGAGGCCAATAGTCCTTTGTTTGAGGAAGTGCTTCCTGAATAGTCATGGGGGGGAGAGGTAATGCTTGAAATCTCCCTTCTATTGGGAGATTATGTACATAACCTCTTGGTCTTCTGAAAGCTGACAATTAGTTCGAGTTCGCCAACTCTGGTTCCACACTATAGAAATTTTTGGATATTGACTTCTAAATATCCTTCGGTGCAAAAGCATCATTCTCATAATAGAAAAAAGGTGTTCCTTGCATGAACACATTAATTTTCTCCAAAGCATGGCCCAATAGGTTTCGCAAGAACTCCAAAACCAGTTAGTCCCTCCGGACATAAATTAGAGATGTCACATCAGACACTCTAGACACTGTTTGTTTGTATTGCATACTCTCTATCTATTTATCACCCTTTAACACTTTCCTCTAATTTTCTCCAATTTCTCTCTTCTAGGTAGCTGATGAGCTCGTTTCCATGTCATTCAAGATAATGCCTACTTGCTTTATTTTAGGAAATTTGCTTGCACATGACTCTAAAGCTTGTATGTTTTGCTTCCATATAGATATAAATTTTAATTCACACTCAGATAATAATTAAATAAAATAAGTATTTGTAAAGAAAAGATTTAGTCATTCGATGTTACATATTATCTGAAGGAAAGATCCTAGACAATTCTTGGAGAAAGGAAACATCATTGATAATCATTTTTTGCAAATAACACTGAATCAAATAAATAATAAATGTTTAATGCAATTTTTAAAAATAGAATGCGTTCAATGCTTTCATTCACCAATGGCAAAGCCATTTGACCCACATCATCTCTCACCGTCGGAATTCGGACGACAACTAATGAAATGTTTGACAAGGATGTTGTATATCCAACGTCACTTCCATGTCGGACGGTCGTCAAGGAGCAATTATAACATCCATTGGAAATCCACTGATATTTATTACATCGTCGGACGACCGACACAAATGGCATTGTTGGGAAGCCCGATGACGAGTTTTTTACGGTAAAGTTGGTCAAAAATCCGACGTTTGGTCGTCGCAAATCCTACAATTAGCCGTCGGAAATTAGTCCCAACTGTACTAGTGCCAAAAAATATACTGGAACAATGTAAAGACAAACTTTGTCCACTTAAACCAAAATAAGTGATTTTTGGACTATGAAGAAGAATCTCGGTGAACCAAAGACCAGTGCGGATCTTGATGAAATCGACGAGGATATTGAGTTTAGCAAATTGTGGAATATGGAGCATCCCACAGATGAATATGAGAAAAGTGATGATAAAAATGAGTATGAGATTGATGTCACTTCAACAGCTACTACAGTCTCTGCAAAATTGAGTGGAGTCAATGAGTCCATGGTAGAAAAATATAGAAAAAGGGCAACCATTATGGAAATAATGAGTTTTGAAGGTGGTGGTCTGGGTCCCAAAGGAGAAGGCCCTTGGTTTCCAATTGTCACACCACTTCCACCAAAATATGGTGAGAAACCAGTCATTGGGGTTGAATCATCAAATTCATCAAAGAAAGGTACTACTCATTCCTCTGCATCTCCATTTCAATTTGTTAGAGCTTCAAATCCACCTTGTGCCACTACCACTGGTGGGGATGGCATGGGTACTAATACTAGATGTCTTGAACTAGTGCAACAACAAGATATCTCTCACAAGAGGCCAATAGTAGTAGATACTATACAAAATCCCAGTGATCAAGGCATTGTGAAGAAGCAAAAGGTTATGACAACAATGGTGAGTACTACTCCAACTATATCAATTGCCGCTATAAATCTATTGTTTGCAGCTTCAGAACAAACCCCTCAAAAGGGTCCAAAAAATCCACTTGCAAGTTTCAACGGGGCAGAATTAGGAATGGTTGTTGCTACTCCTCAAAATGCATTAGTTAGAACCACGACATAGGTGGAGGTGCGCACATCACTGCAAGTGATGTTTCACCTTTCAAACATTCAATTGCTTCAACAAACCGAGATTTTCATTACAATGTTTTCTTTAATAAATTTGCACAAATAACAAATATGAATAAAGAAAATAAAAAAACATTGAAGAGGGGTGCCCTTACTATAGCGTTAGAGGACAACCTGCATCGAACAAGGTATTTCCCACATATGACCCAAACAAAGATATGATGGAGTTCATGATTGTTATGCCCCCAAATAAAGATAAAAAATCCACCACAAAATTAGATAGATCCCTCTGAATTTCACCACCACCCTCCAAATGGATTTTTCAAAAGTTAAAAATGTGGACAAAATTAGTGTGACAAAAAAGACCAACGAAGTGATCTACACTTCACTTCTCAAGGTGGAGAGAGAGAAAAATAACTTGGAGAAACAAATAGAAAAGTTACAGGCAAACCTAGAAAATGAAAAAGCAAATAGGAAAGCAGTAAATAACAAGTGCAATGAATTACAAAGAAGGATACAAAATTTGGCCTCTACATCAGCAATTACAAAGCAGGAACAAATGGAGGCAGAATTGAAGGAACTGAGGGAACAATTGGATGAAAGCATTAAAAAAATTGACGATGAAAGAGCCACTTCAGCAAAATTATGCAAAAGCGTGGAGTTTGTTGTTGTTGCAAACAAAAATTTACAAAACCAATTGGAGCATGAGATGAAAATAATCAAAACATTTGGAAGAGAAAGCAGGGGAAGAAAAAAAAAATGTGTACAAATGAAAGAAGAGTTGCAGAATGCAAATAATTAAATTAAAACTTCGGAAGGCAATATGAAAAATACAGTGAAGTATATTAAAGAAAACATTTGGGTAAAATAATGTAGAGGAGTGACAAGTTGTTCGAATGGTTTGAATTGAATGAAAGTCTGAGAGTAATTTTTTGGAAGCTCAAAGACCACATTGAGAAGAACATAAATGTTTATTCAAAAGAGAATATTGCAAAACAGATTTTGCAAGAAGTCTCCAGTACCAGTGAAAACTATTTGGCATCCAAGGGAATTAAGAGTCGCATTGATGCCTCAATAAAGGCATCATCTATCATTCAAAAATGCCAAAAACAAAGGGAAGCACAAGAAATTGTCGATAAAGGTGGGAAAAAGATAATGAAGATTCAAGAAAAGACATCCAAATTGTTAAATCTTGGTTTGTCGAATAGTGTTGACACATCAAATAAATTCATTGGAAAAGAATCTTTCAAAAAAAGGATGGAGGACAAAATGAAGTCTGAATTAGACTTTCTTCCTAAGGACACAACTCTTCACAACTTTGTATGCAGTATTGGGTGAAACTGTGGAGTCAAGTCACTCTTCCAAATATGGATTGCTGACAAAGTTGTATTTGACTTACTTTAATTTAAAATAAATTGGACTTCCATCAGACAAAGAGTGGAGCACCCTACAAAAAACTGGCACAAAGATCTCATGAATCATAGTATGTATTGCATAGTTTTCTACTTTTACTCTTAATTTCAAGGTTTTCTTCTTTTTTCTATTTGGAATTTGGCATCGCTTGAAATAACTATGTTTTATGAACAAGAAAAATGCAGCACTCACTATTACTAATTCAGCCTATGATGCACACCTTCAGCCTTGTAAATTTGTATTCTCAAATTCTCTCAGATTTTAACTTTTCTGTCTTTCCCTATTTCTGATTTCTAGGTTTTGTGCACTGCTATTCTCTATATTTAATTTTTCATGGCTTGAATTAAGTTTTAAGTTTGAACTCTATTTTTTGAACATGAGACATGCAACAGTTGCTAAATTTCTAATCTGGCCTATGATGGTCATAGATACCTTCAACCTTGTTAAATTGTACTGAGTTTGTGATACTGATGGGACAATAGATTCAATGTCGTGGTAATTGATTTTGATGTTGAGTCTTCACATATTGCAAATAGACCTGAAGCTGTTGTTGCTCCCTTGTTTCTATAAAAGGGAATTCAAGGTCATTTGCAAAGGGTTCTGAAATTTCGTATTGACTTTTACATAGAGAATCACACAGAGTTGTGTATTAAATGAATTGTATCATATGGTTATATTTTGAAAGAATTAATGAAAATCTCAACATGTCTAAATAAGCATCACTCTATCAATAAACACATTACACTCTTTTATTCCGCTATTTTCTATCTAAAATTAGAAAGTTGAAAAATGCAATTGCAAATCAATATTAAATTTTAATTGCAAAAAGTTGACAAACACATAAAATATCATCAAGTTATCAACCACAATAATATGTTTTTGTAATATGAATGATGAGATACAGTAATAAGAATAATAAATACCTAGGAACTACTAGTGTTAAATCTCTTAAATTTGCCATTCCTCTTCAACAAATTCAAAGCTTCCTTGATTCTTGTCTGTGTTTTCTTTTCTCTAAGTATGCATACCTCCGTTGAACTGCATCTCAATGCTATCAGTAGGTCTAGTACACGAGTCAGTTGTCTCATTGACACTTTGGTTTGAAGTGTTGCCCAAACCTCTTCTTTTATATTTGGACCTCCATATTTTCAGTGACCTATCGTAAATAAAAGTGTGGACATCATACCTAGATGTATAAAGCCTCAAGCAATTTTCCAAATTCTTGTATAGTTTGTTTCTTAGCTTTGATTTTAGGAACCCCAAAGAACTGAAAACTCTCTCATCCTCCACTGAACCCAATATCATGGTAAGACATAAATCAACAAGCTTAAAATATTCTGATATTGAATCACACATCACTTTGCTTTGACCTAAATTTGTCCAAAGTCTTGTTATTGATCCCTCTTTGTGGGGGTTCTCCATTATGTCATATTATTCCCTCATAGTGTATGCAAAATGGGTTGATTTCTCTCTAAGAAGAGTTTCATTTAAAATTCCATTTATAATTACTGCATTGAATTCTTTGGATTTGCAAAATTGCTTTATCAAAGTCAGTACTTAGTTTGAAAATTAGTTGAACTATTGAGGTTACAATATTGAGGAAACACAATAGACATGGCTTCAAGTAGTTTCTTAGGAGGGAATCTACTTCTAATATGTGGGGAAAGATCATAGGCAATTTTCTTCACAGAAGCAGCTACAGACTCAACAATCTTACTAAACTCTTCCCTTGTAACTCTTGCTAGTCGATTCTTGGAGCACTTTCTTGGTTCCTCGGGCTCAACCATGGCAAAGCAGTGCATTGGTATCTCAACTCCACATACACTGACACATAACTCCCCATTTGCACTTATCTATAAAAAGTTATCAGAATTGTTCAAATCTGTGAGTGTCTGTCACTTGGCAAAAAAAATCATCAGATAATGTTGGTTGAGATCCATAGAGATTATCGAGGGTGAGACATGTCATCTTTCGCAGCTTAGCATATTGCAATATACATAGCTCTTTGCTAGGATTTTTTCATAATATTCCTCATTTTCTCTAGTATGGGGAGAAAAGTTGCTAAAGTTAAGTGTGTCTCTATATTACTTAACCTCTGAAGCAGGTCAGGAAATTTCGGTTGCTTTGATTCATCGTTATTTGTGTGAAATAGTCCAATCAAGGATGGATATTCTAAAAAAACTTGATACATTGGTCCATCCAAAGAGATCCATCTGGTATCATTATCCTTAAGAAGCTTGTTCCCATTGATTATTCCATCAACAAAGTGTTGAAATTTCATAAATAGTTTGAGACTTCAAAAAAAGTGTGAGTAGAACTCTCTGATTAAATGTTCAATTTTTTTTACTAGCATGCTTGCTCACAACTCCAAAAGCTAGATTCATTTTGTAGGCCATGCAGCGAATGCCAGTGATGTAGGGTGCACAAGAAGTTTCCATCTTTGCGTAAAGAACGTTCATGTGACCTTGCATTACTTAAGCTCCATCCACTCCAACACACACCAACTTTTTGGCAATCGTCATGTCATCCATACCTTCATATTCAATTAAACAACTCTTTACTAGTTGAGATAAATTTTGCATTGCCTTACTATCCTTCATTTTAGCAACAGATAGTAGATGAGGTTGGTGGGCATGATTTTGTATAGTATAAACATGCATGCATACCCACGAAGTATTATCTACTGTCATAACTTCGTCTAAAGACAATGCAATAAAGTTTGACCCTCTTATATTTCCATTTACATCTTCTTTTTCAAGCTCAACAAGACAACTTGCCCATTCCCATCCACTGTTTACTGACCAACAACTATTAAGATAGTTAGGAACTTTCAAAAAGTGTAATAAACCACTCATTGATGGGTCGTCCGTCATAGCACGCCCTTTGCTCAAAATATAAAAAGCAACACTTAACTGAATAGATTTTCCCAATTGTTCTATTTGCATTGATTTTCCAAGAATAGCTTCAATAGAACCTTTAACTTCAGTAGGTTTCATCTGTATTTTCTCCTGAAAATAAAATTCTTCAGCATTCCTCGCATGTTTACATTCCTCCTTTGTTTTCTATCTTATCAATGATTTTTCAACTCCATCTATCATTTATTTTTCGTAAAATTTACCCATATGCTTTTCTATGGTGTCAAGTTTTAGTTGCAACCTCTTTCCCTTTTTATGTTTCCAAGTGCAAATCTTACACCTGCATTCTATTGGAGGCTCACCTTAAATTGGGTTCTCCACGAGTTCAATGAATGGATACTTTGACGCCCAGGTAATTTGAAAATTTTTCACTGACATATCCCACTCTCGATCCTTTTTTTATTTGGCTTTTATTTTCCCCTTTTGTGCATTATCATCTGTGGTATTATCACCCTAGTCGATTATATCATTCCGGCTAACTTGGGTATCTACCAGAAAAACTTCTTCAAGTTCACTGTGATCTAAGATATCAGGTTTGCCACCTTTCTCAATATGTGTAGTTTGTGAATCTTGTACTTGTACTTGTACTTGTGATGATGTACCTTCCTGATTTTCACCACAATCTTTGCCAATGCCAAAGAATGAAGACAACATTTTGCATTTTCTTAGCCTCTCTTGGTCTTCCCCACATTCAAGATTCCTACCCTTCTTCATGTTTGACATCTCCAATGAAATAAAGGCTGCAAAAAATATCAACTTGTTGAAGAAGTAATGATAGACTATATGATTCATTGGCCCTACGACCTACAATCTAGATGTCTAAGGTCTCTCAAGTGACCACTGAATAAAAATGAACTCAACAGTGCAAACAGATAGAGACGAATTTAGAATAATATTATAACACTTAAAAAATATGATCACTTACCTTTAGGTCACTAGCAATTGCCAATGCAGTTAGTAACAATGGTTGTTCCTGGTCTGAAACTTTGCTAGTGATCTGAATTAAGAGCTTAGATCTGACCAAATTGTGTAGAGATAAATCTGATCTTTGACTGTATTTATACCAATCCTTATTTGACGAATTTGATAGGAATTTTATATGGTATACAAATATTTGGCATATCACGCTTAACTATAACACATCTTATGTAATTTTTGAGGTGATTATGGGCTATCTAATTAATTGGCAATTATAATAGAGTTGGCGAAAATTGGGGTGAATTGAGACACACTTCCGCAAAATGTCAAGCAAATTGGGTCCTCTTGGCCAATAAATCTTTATATGGCTATTGGCGAAGTATGACCATCTATTAAGACAACCTCGGAAAGTGTAAGTGAAAATATTGAATTTATCGTGTGGAAAACGTAGATTCTATTGGTGAAATCTTGATAGAGAAACAATTAATTACATAAAACAATGGGTGATTGGGTCGTGCATTTGACGAATATTTATAAAGTTTGGGTGACATGGCCACCCCCGATCAGTAAAATATTCGCCATTTCCAGGTCACTGACATGAAATATTCACCATTGGTAAATAGTCGCCACTAAAGTAAACCTTGCCTACGTTTATGACAACATCTCATGTAAATGCATGAACATATACATCGTTTGGCACAATCTTCTCAATCATTAAGTCAATGCCATCATATATTTCCCCTAAGAAAGGTTTTTTCATGTTGACATAACAAATTATATTAAAATGGGCTTGATGAAACTAAGGATATTCCACACGATGCCACCAAAAGTCAACTAGAATCAACCTCTTAACATTTGTTGTCCTCTCGATGTTGTTTTGTATCCATATGGACCAAATTTGGTTAATAACTTTCAAAAGTTTCTTCAAGATGATTGTGTTAAAGATGAAACATATCTTAGGAACCTATTTAAAATAATAATAATAATAAAAACAATCTTTAAAAAAATTCTTAGGAAAAACATCAAACTTCTACATTATGTTTTCTACTATTTATTAAGATATTATGGTTTTCATTAATTTGCTCTATAGGATGCAAAACAACAACTTTTTGAAAAGCTTATAAAAAATTAGGTAGTGTTCGTTTTTCCTAATTTACTACGAGACATAAAATAAGTTCTTTAATTGAGTGTTCAATTTTTTGTCAAAACATAAACATCAAATTCTATAATAGCCTACTTTTCCAAAATTTTATGGTTACCGCTTGGACTAGATATTATCCCCAATACCTAATAAAAATAATAATATAGAGTTCAAAGTAAAAACACACTTAAAGCTATGTCATCTTTAGGATCAAAGGACTTTTCTATAAATATGGAATCCAACGACCATTTTTATTGTCCACCACCTCAACTTGAGGAAAAAATTCCACAAGGACATGAAATAGTGGTACATTTCGTTAAGGATAAATTGTTTGAACCGTTTGTAACATCATTAAACGATGATTTAGATAAGTTTTGGAATGAATTGTTGTTAGAATCAAAGCCTAGAAAAAACCACCCAGGTGAGTACAAGCCTATCAAACCAAATCAAAGGATACGAAAACCTTTTTGAGGCTAATAACTATGCTTACCAAGAATAAACATCCATATATTTGATGGTGGAAATGTTTCATAGATAAGCCTCATTAAACAACTATTTAAACTTCATCAAATACTAGATAATGCCTTGCTTGACATAGCATAACTATATTTAGAATTGGGACCTTATCAATAATACAAATGAAAAATGAGTAATAGGCAAGCACAAGTTTTTAGTTGGAAAGTATTCAGTAAAGATTTAGAAACCTTCTATAAGAAACCATGCATTGGAAGTTGTTTTAGCCAACAAATAAATCTAAACCAATTAAGATTTATATTTGATTATAATGTTGAGCATTTGAGATTAGCACTTTGAGCTTTTGAGGTGACACCTTACTAAAGGCTACAGTTGTACATCAATGAGCTTAAGGATGAAATTCAACATGATTTATGTTTGTTGTAACCTTGTTGTAACCTTGCATCAAGCATTGCATATTGAGAAACAAAAAACCACCAAAAGTTTCATACAAGATGAAACCAAAAGAATAAATTACAAAAAGACCTATGGTTGAATTGTGATAGGAAATGGTCAAGGGGTCATAAGTATTCTAGTAGTGAGAAAAATAATGAGGTTGAACAAGAGGGAGCAGTATCTACAAAAGAACCAAATATAAAACTTAAGAATGAGGATTCCAAGGAAAGTTAAAGTACTATCATCTCTATATTCATTGAATGGAAGAAATGCACCACAAAAACTCAAAGTAATTGGTAATATTAAAAAAATTTGAAAGTATTAATTGATACTAGTAGTAGACACAAATTTATTAATAGAATATTAGCCAATTATCTCAACTATTTTGTTTACCCAATCTTTAATCTTCTAGTCATGGAAGCTAATAAGAAACAACTTCCTTTTGGCGTTAAATTTCATCATATAAAACTCTCAATGAAAACTTATCAACTAGATTCAAAATCATTTGATATCCCTATTAGAGGAATGGATGTAATTTTGGGTGTGCAATGGCTTTAAAAATTAGGAACAATATCTTTCAATTTTCAAGACTTATCAATGATTTTTTTATTGACTAACATTCTCCAATTGGCTAATAGTTTAAATTTTAAGGTGACCTAAATCACCACATTTAAAAAAAAAATAGTTTAGTCTTATTTAAATCGCTAGAGCATTTATTTATTTATTTTTAAATCAAAGATTCAACACGATATTTGATACATGATTAGATCATATTTGCCTAACTTTAATAGGTTATTGTAGAAATTTGAATTAATTCGCCAATAATATATCATAATGATTAGTTACTTTAGAGTTATATCACCAATTTTTAGTTTCTACCATTGATTTAAAATATAATTTAATGACCATAATTGTATTTAATGAAGTAAAATATACCTACAATTTGTAATGCTTATGGGGGTTGATTTTTATTTTTTTTTGAATTGTTGGTCTCAACGGAAATTAATGATTTAAAAGCAATTTTGGGTCCTCTAAGTATTACAAACTATGGGTACATTTTATCTCACAAAATACAAAGAGGGCTATTAAATTATTTTAAATTAATAAAAATGGGGAATGGTTCCTTTACTCAGAATAACAAAAGATTAGAGTTCAATCATATTGCAGAGAAATTAGACAATTTCTTCTTATTTAGGGATATGGCCTCCTTCCCATTTGGTTTGGAAAGTTATATACTCCCCTACTCTAGATCAGATCACTACCTAATTAGTTGACAATTTTAAGTGATAGAAGACCAAAAAATTCCCCTTCAAATTTGAAAATATGTGGATGAAGGATGACAACTTCTTTCAACTAGTTGACTCTTGGTAGACTAAAGGACAATTTAAAGGGTCAAAACTTAAACTAGTTAAGAAAAGACTTATTCAATGCAATAAGGAGTAGTTTAAAGATATTTTTTAAACCAAAAAGTCCCTTGAAGAGGAGCTTGAGATCTTACATGAACATGTCTTGGCGCATGGAATGGACCAAAACGGTTTTTTAAAATAAAAAGATTTGATGAAAAACTATGAGGATATCTTGGTTAAAGAAGAGATATTCTAAAAAGAGAAATCCAAAGAAACATGGATAGCTAAAGGGGACAAAAAATCCAAATACTTCCATAATGTGACCAAGCAACATAGGGACTTGAATAGTATCTTGAAGCTTACGAAGGCTAATAAAACATTTATCGAGGACCAATGGAGATAGCTGAAAAAATGGTGAATTACTTTTCAAGACTACTAAACAACATGGAGGGTGTGGAACTTTTAGCTCAACAAGAATTCATCAAATTCATCCTAAATCTACTCTTAGAAGAGAAAAATAGAACATCCCAAGCTTCACAATAGAGGAAGTTAAAGCTGCTCTAGATCAACTTCACCTTAATAAGGTGCCCAGTCTAGATGGATTTCCTACTAGATTATTTCAAAAATGTTGGAATATAATACGATTGAACTTGCAGAGGCACTAGAGGCTGCAAGGAACTCTAGAAGGACTTTGAAAATGATAAATAACACCTTTATTCCTCTGGTCCCCAAAATTGAAAAGGAAAAATCCCTAGATGAATTATGTCCAATCTCACTTTGTAATACAATTTATAAGATGATGGCCAAAGTATTGGCTAATAGGCTTAAAAAGATCCTCCCAAATATCATCTCAAAAGAGTAGAGTGGCTTTTTCTTAGGTAGATCAATTTTAGATGGTGTCATCATAGCTTAGGAGGTCATACATTCTATTCAATTTAACAAGTGTTTGAGTATGCTCATTAAGATTATGAAAAAGTAGATTGGTGGCTCTTATATAAGATTATTGAAGCCTTTGGATTCAAGAAACAATGGATCAACTACAAAGAGAATCAGAGAGATGGAAGGCGGGCGGTTCCAGGATTCAAATTCGAGCGAGAATTCTGGATCGACATCGGGACAGCATGCGGCAGATGATTCAGAGATTCCTGCGGAAGGAGAAGGTTCAGATGGTAAGGACCCCGATGATCCCGTGAACTTGGGGGACCCAGGGGGAGGATCAACACCATGTGAAGAGAAGTTAGCACTAGAGAGCGGGAAATGGCAGGTTCAAACTTCAAAAATAGAAGACGGCAACTCAGAAGGAGCCCAAGGACAGCAAACGACTTGTGTTTCAAAGAACATGGTGGAAGGTAAAGATCATCCGGAAAAGGCTCTTTTGTCAATGGACCCTAAAGGGGGACCCAATGGATAGACATGTAAGTGGTCCTCGTTGTTTGGGGTCAAGCCCAAAGGCAAGTCCTCATCGCCTCCTGTTAAAAACTCCTCGAATGTGTCTCAGGGCAAGTTTGATATCGTTGTTCCCGACCAAATCATTGATCAAAATATTGCTAGAATGGAAAACAATTTGATTGGTTATTTCTTTGGATCTAGACCTAACATAGAGATAGTTTGTGGATTTGTAAAAAGAAAGTGGAACCTGAAAGGTCAGGTAGATGTGGTAGCAATGAACAAAGGTTGTCTATCCTTTTCTTTTGATGAGGATAGAAGAAACATTCTATGTAGTGGGTCTTGAAATAGGCAAATAAATCATGTACATCCAGAAGTGGTACCCTAATGTAGCGAAAGGAAAGAATTTTTTGGCCCGAGTCCCGGTGTGGGTCAAACTCCCTGGGCTCCCAATGGAATTCTGGGAGGAAGATGTTTTTGCAGGAATTGCCAATACCTTTGGGGAGCTAATTGCCATTGATCAGATCACAGCTTCTAGAAGAAGACTGATCTATGCAAGGATCTGTGTTGGAGTAGGACCTGACATGAACTTGCGAGAGGAAATAGAGATAGAATCAAAACTGGGGAAGTGGAAGCAGAACATTGTTTATGAAACAATCCCCTTCACTGGTTATCATTGTAAAAAAGTCGGGCACTGGGCTAAAAAATGTCCATCTAAAGAGGATAAACCCCATACCCAAACTAAGGTTTGGAAAAAAGTGGACAAGCCACTAAAAGTTTGGGATTCCAATGACCCTAATCAGGAGAAGTAGTCCCAGATAGTAAGGGTGGAGGAATAAATCACTAGTGAAGTGGGTAATGAACCAAAGACTCAGATGTTGGAACAGGGTGTTGAACACAAAGAAAAAGACAACACTCAGGAAGAGGATCAGAAAGAGGACAAGACAGAGGTAGAGAAAACAGACAAACATCCCACAGATAATAAAGAGGAAGGAGATAACTTCAACCTTGTTTCAAAATCTCAAGATCAAGATAAAGAAATAGACCGGTTCCAAGAAGCCCAACCTGATACCATTTTGGGCCAAGGGCTATCGGAAATCTCATTAACCACCCCAGTAAAGGGAAAGTTGGCTAAGTCAGAGGAACAAGATCCAAAATGGGGAGATGGAGAGGACATAAAAAAGGCACTGGGGAAGAATGAATCAAAGCAGGGGGACGAAGAAGTCACAGAGGATAAAAGAAAGAACAAGCAAAAGAAAAAGAGTAACAATAACCTAGTAAATAGTACACTGACTAGAAACACCAAAAGCAGGCTTGGTGATGTGGGAGCGCAACACACTTCTCCAGGAAGACACTCAAATGCCAAAACAAGAACATTGGAAATGAGCAAGAATTTAGCAGATGGTACCCAAAGAACCATCTTTGAGGTAGGTATTTCTAAAAATCCATGAAAATCATATCCTGGAATATTAGGGGACTTAATAGTCCTCATAAACATAATTTAGTTAGAAATATGATTAGAGACAAAAACACTGACATTTTTTTGATTCAATAAACTAAGATGGTGAAAGATAAAGTTGAAAGTTTGAATATTTTCAAAAATGGAGGAGTTAGCAGAGGTAGTTCAGAAGGTGCCTTGGGAGGAATTGTTACATTTTGGAACAAAAACAATATAGAAGGAGAGGTATTAATTCAGGACAACAACCTGGCTTGTATTAGATTTAAGCACATTAAGAATTGCACTACATGGGTCCTAACAAATGTTTATGCTCCTAACACTAAGACTGGCCATAGCGAGATGTGGATATATCTCACTAGGCCGAGAAGAAGATTTGCTGAGGACAGCTGGATAATTATGGGAGATTTCAACACTCCCCTGAAGGAAAATGAGAAAAAGGGAGGGAGTCATGCTAATCTGGATAGCAGATTGGACCTAATGAACTTTATAAACAATAATGCCATTCATGATCTAGAGTTGCAAGGAGTCAAATACACCTGGACTAATTGAAGAAGTGGTGAGAATTTGATTCAGGTCAGACTAGATAGAGCTCTACTTTCCTTAGATTGGTTTAATCTTCATGAATGTTCTTTATCTTCTCACATAAGGGTAGGATCATATCATTACCCTATAACCCTAACGGCTGAAGTAAAAAATAGAAGGAGACATTTCCCTTACAGATTTGAAAAAATGTGGACTAGACACCCGGATTTGGAAAGTAAGATTAAGGACTAGTGGCAGGTCAGTATTGAAGGCAATGCCATGTATAAAGTGGTCAAAAAGCTGAAGAATGTTAAAGATAATGTCAAAAAGTGGAATAAGGACTGCTTTGGGAACATCTTTACCTCAAAAGCATCAACCCTCTTAGAACACAAGGAGATCCAGGATGAGATACAACACAATGGTTATACCTATATGTCTAGAAATACTGAAGATGCTATTCTGATGAGATATCATGAAATAATAGCTAAAGAGGAAACCTACTGGAAACAAAGATCGAGAAATGTCTAGTTAAGGAGGGGGATAGGAACACTAAATACTTCCATATGTCCACACTTAAACATAAGGCTATAAATAGAATTGTCTAGATTAAAGTGAATGGCAGATGTGTTGAAGATGATGATTCCATGAGCAAGACTGCAATGGATTTTTTCTCTAATCTACTTGCTAAGGATCAGAATCTAAATAAATAGGCCCAAAGGGAACTTCTTGACAGTACACCTACCATTCTGGGGGAAGATCACAATGACCGTTTAACTGCCATCCCCTCCCATGATGAAATTCTGACAGCTGTTAAGTCCTTTGAGGGCAGCAAAGCCCTAGGTCCAGATGGCTTTCCCATGTTCTTCTTCCAAATGTATTGGCATATTATTGGAGATGATGTTACAAGAGCTGTCAAAGAGTTTTTTGGTGCTAGAAAACTTTTGAAAGAAGTTAATGGTACCTTTATAGCTCTTATACCCAAAAAGATGGGGGTTGATTCAATGGATCTTTTCAGACCTATAAGCTTATGCAACTCTCTCTACAAGATTATCTCTAAGGTCCTTACCTCTAGAATTCTCAACTTGCTTCCTTCCATTATTTCGCCTCAGCAAAGTGGTTTTGTCCCGGGAAGGCATATTTTGGACTCTATCATCTCTGTTCATGAAAACATTCATTCTCTGGCCTTTTCTAAAAATGAAGGTTTTCTTATGAAGCTTGACCTTTCTAAAGCCTATGATAGAGTGGATTGGGATTTTATGATGGATGTTCTTTCAACTTTTGGTTTTAATCTTAGGAATGTTGGACTTATCAGACAACTTGTTTCTTCAGCCACTTTCTCTGTGCTAATGAATGGCTCCCCCTCTCCTTTCTTTAAAGCTTCAAGAGGTCTCAGGCAATCTCCAGTGATCTTTATCATCATGGCGGAATGTTTGGGGAGATGTATTGGAAAGCTAGTTGAGAAAAGGGAGTTTTGTGGTTTGAAACCTTCTTCAACAGATCAAATATGCTCTCATCAGCAGTTTGTTGATGATTCTATAATAATGGGAAAAGCCACTGTGAAGGACGCTAGAAGACTAAAAAAATCTTTGGATATCTATGGAGAGCCTATTGGTCAGCTTGTAAACTAGTCTAAAAGCTTTGTTTATTTTATCAACACCCTGGAGAGAAGGAGGATTAAAATTAGTAACATTCTGGGTGGCCAAATTGCTAGCTTGCCTGCCTCCTATTTGGGGCTCCCTTTAGGTCAAGATCCTCCAGATAACTTTTGGGGAGCCTTGGTGAATAAATTCCATAAAAAGTTGTCTGGATGGAAGGAAGCTCTATTTAGTCAAGCTGGTAAGGTTCAAATGCTAAAAACCACTCTCCAAAGTATCCCTCTCTATGCCATCAGTCTATTCAAGATTCCTACTAAATACGCTGAGGCCATTGAAAAAATATAGAGATCCTTTTTATGGATAGGGGTTGAGGAGAAGAAGAGAATGAACTTAATTGCTTGGGAGAAGGTTTGTATGCCTAGGAATAAAGGTGGTCTGGGCCTTAGAAGAATAAGAGACATAAATGAATACCTAATGGCTAAGCAGATTTGGATAGGATATAGAAATCAAGGAGAGTGGAAAAAAATATGGGACAACAAATATAAAAGCCAATGTCCAAATCTTCTAAGTTTCCTCAAAGCGGAGATAATCCCAATTGGATCCAATATTTGGAAAAATATCTCTAGGACTAGAGACTTAATTATCAAAGGTACAAAATGGAAGTTGGGGAAAGGGAATCTTATTCAGTTCTAGGAGGATCCTTGGCTTATGGAGACCCCTTTAAATGAAAACCCTTAGTGGAACAGATATCAGAACCAATGCAAGGAAAGATTTGGAACCAAAGTGGAGGATTATTGGAAAGATGGATAGTGGAAAGACTTATCTCAAGTGGATCAGTCTTTGGGTAGTTTGAACAAAATCATGAACTCAATGGTGAAGATTGAAGAAGAAGACCAGTTAATTTGGAAACTCACTGCTAGCGGTACTTTTACTATGGCTTCTCTTTATCATCAACAGTACAACAACATGGAAAGTCCTTGCTAGGCTAAAGCATGGATGAAAGGCCTTACCCCCAAGATCAACATTTTCTTTTGGATAGCCCTCCAAGACAAAATTCTAACAACAGAGAATATAAGAAAAAGAGGTATCAGTATACCAAGTTTCTATACACTCTGTAAGCAAAATGAGGAGACAATAAATCATATGCTCTTTCATTGCCCCTTCTCAGCTGATGTTTGGGGAAGTTGTCTAGATCAATTCAATATCAGTTGGAGCTTCCCCAACTCGATTCAGGAGATTTTCAAGTCATGGCATCATCCTTCAAAAAAAAGAACTACTACCTTGCTATGGAGAATTGCTTTACCACACATGTGCTGGGGTATATGGAAAGAGAGAAATGACAGGATTTTAAGAGAAAAGTACACTAAGGCTAACATTGTGTTTGAAAAAATAAGAAGAAGCATAGTGGAAAATATGAATATTATAGGTGGTATTGATAATCCTAATACTAAGGAGGATCAATTTGTCTATAAAAAATGGAGATTAAAAGCTCAAGAGAGTATTCAGAGTAACCCTAGAGAGGGACTGATATGGACCAGCCCACCTAGGGGATGGATGAAAATCAATTTTGATGGGGCCTCTAAGGGAAACTCGGGGGTTGCAGGATGTGGAGTGGTCCTAAGGGATGAATGGGGAATATGTAAAATCATAAAATGTATTCCTATAGGAAAATAGACCAACCATGTTGCCGAAGCCATGGCAGCTCATCATGGGATCATCCTTGCCAAAGAAGCCAAATGCACTAAAGTTTGGTGTGAAGGAGACTCCTTAAACATTATCAATTGTTTAAATATGAAATTCCCGCCATCATGGTCGATTAGTAATGCTATTAAAGCAACAAGGAAAATCAGTGAAGAGTTTGAAATGTGTGTCTTTACACATGTTTATAGGGAGGCCAACTCATGTGCTGATTGGGCAGCCAACCTGGCTTGCCAATCGGAAAACATCATCACTAATTATGGTGAAAAGGAGATTGCAAGTGAAATGAAATCCTTACTTAATCAGGACCGAAGCTACACAAGGCAACATGGTACTTTTAATCATTATTTCTAATGACCTTTCCGCCTTTTTCGATGCAGGGCTTGTTTGAAGATAATGAGCTATTAAATAGGTGTCATATCATCATTATTTGGCACGGATTATGGGCGCTCTTACAGAATAACCACAGAAACCAGAGGAAAAGTTATCAAAATGAGAGAAGGCATTGCAAGGAAGGCGCTGGAAAAATGGGAGGAAACAAGAAGAGATTTGAACATGCTTCATGTGCTGAATGGAGAAAGAACGAAGAAGTATGGAGTATCCTTCAGCAAAGGGGGCTCAATGTTTTCATGGAACAACTGAATGGGAAGGACCCCACAATTACCAACTACTTCATTAAGAACTGGAAAAATGGAAAAGTTCTGATTGGATCACATATGATGAATGTAGATGAAGATGTTATCGCTGCGGTCACGGGGATGACTACCGAGGGTATGAAATTTTATAGGGACAGAGGGATATCAGATAAGGCTACAGACAAGTTTCCTGTTACAGATGGTGAGAGAAGAAAGATGATCAAAATTGACAACTCCTACCACTCCCCGAAGAGAATTTGCAGGCCATGGAGGTTTGTCTTATTTGCCTCTATTGAATATATTACCATAGACGATAGGTTTACTAGGGCTTATGGGCATCATTTCGTCCTTCTTAACCATTTTTGTCATGGTGAAAGGGTTAGCCTTCCCTATTACCTAGCCTATTCAATGGATCATACTATAGAGGAGATCTAGAAGGACCCTAAAGGCGATCATGCCCTCCACCAGGGGCTCATGGTCCTGGTTTACAAAATGCTAAAGGGGAAGTGCATTGAAAAGCCTATTAAGGGCAAAAATGCCAGAGATGAGACTACGGAAAGTAAGGATAGTGGTTTCAACTTTGATTCTAAGACCGAGGGAGAGTCGGAAGAAACTAGCAAAAAAGGGAGGATTAGGGCTAAGAAGAGGAGGATTATTGTGGAATCTGAAATGTCAGACTCTGAAACTGACTCCCTTGAGGAAAAACCTGTTAAAAAGAGGAAAGGGAAAGCCTCTGGAAAGAAGGCTCAAAAAAAGAACACTAAAAAGGGTAGCAATTATGATCTCAATTATGTTCTGGTTGAGTCTGAGGAGGAGGAGGATGATAATAAGAGGATTTATAGTCAAGACAAAGAAGGGGAGGGTAACCCGATTAAGGATAATTTGGAAACCATGGAGACCATGAATACCAATGGACTACATAACAAGGAAAAAGGGGGTCAAAGTGATAGTGGTGACAAAGATACCATTAAGGCCTTCTGTGAGACCATCACTACTCTGGTGAAGGATATTAATAGCTTGAAAACAGATACACGGGCCATAGAAAAAATTACAGTTGGTGACAAACCCTTGGCAGAGCATGTTAAAGAGTTAGTGACCGTTCTGCATAGTGCGCAAGCTATTGAATGTATGATTGGAAAAATCTTAGCCATGGAGAAAAAGGTCAATGAGATGGGAGATAGAAAGGAAATGGACAACAAATTGAAAGATTTTGGCACCAGAATTGACAAGCTGGAGCACAATGTCAAGCAGATTGCTGATCAAAATTTCCAAATTCTTAAATCTTCGGTGGACAACATGCACATCTTCATCAACAGGTACGAGAACAATGCGGAGAAGGAAGGTGATAAAAAGCAAGTGAACAAGAAGGGTCATGAAAGGAGGACCAGAGCCAACACAAAGAATAAGGTCGACATTGAAGGTCATGAGCTAGAGGATATGAAGACCTCAGCAAACAACATGAAACAAATGGTTGTTCACACTGAGGAGATCCTGAATAGTATTTAGTTCCAGTTGTTGTCCTTGGTTCTGTCTCTTTGTTGTCTTTGGCTTTCCTGTTGTTGTCTGTTTCGAGTTTTATGTAATTAGGTTATGATGTTTTTAGTTGGGCCCATCTGGTGGGTTCATTTTGGCTTTTTGAAGTGATCAGGCACTTTTTTATGCTTTTCTGTTATCTTGGCTTGTAAAAGGTTCGAGTACCTTTCAAATACCTATTTTTACTTAATCAAAACAATGGATCAACTGCATATTTAGTTGTGTCTCAAGTCCACAATACTCAATTCTAGTCAACGGAACATCAACTGGGTTCTTTGAAGCATTTAGGGGATTGAGGCAGGGGGAGCCCCTATTACTTTTCCTTTTCATCATCATGGCAGAAGCATTGGGTATAAATCTCAAGAACTCTCAAGGTATCAGACTAATTGAAGGTGTCCAAGTTTCTAGTTCCTTACCTACTATTACTCATCAGCAATTTGTTGATGACATTATGCTTTTTGGGAGTACAAAGAAAAGGGAGGCCTTCTAGTTGATGAATATATTGAGGTGATCTTGAGACAATATGCCATTGCATATAGACAAGAGGTAAGTCAGGCCAATTCTAAAGTTTTCTTCTTTCTAGTCTCGCCTTGGAAGGAGGCAAAATTTTTAAGGGTATTAAATTTCAAACTTGGAAAACTTCCATATACCTATTTGGGGCTGCCACTTAACAAGGGTATAAGAACAACTAAACTTTGGGACCAGTTGAAAGACAAAATGGACAAAATACTCTCTATGTGGAAGGGCCAATGGTTATCATGGGCAAGTAGGATTACCATTCTCAAGGTCATCATTTCCGCTCTCCCCACATGCTTATTATCATGTCTTCCTCTCACTGTTGACACCAATTAGTAGTTGGTTCAAAAGGAGAAAGTTTTTTTGGCAAATCTAGCAGAAAAAAATAAAGTTGTATTGATCACCTAGGATGTCTATAGGCCTAAAGATCAGTGCAATGTGGGAATGCAAAATTATCTTTGTCAGGACAAAGATTTAGGGATAAAAATAGTCTAGAGAATGTACCAAGAACCCCAACTTGAATGTGTTGGCATTTTTTATGTTTATGTTGTAATTGTCATTGATGGACACACACTTGTATTGAGATCCCCTTTATATGTATGAGCTCATGCTCAACCGGTATTTGTTCCAACCGGTATGTTGTACTCTAGTCTTTAGACTAGTAGTGATTTTGCAGAATGTGTTTTCCCGGTCTGAAGCGGCATGTCGACCCCAAGCGGTTCACAGATCACAAGCAGTACAAGGAAGCAAAGCGGCACAACACATTCTTACCAGTCTTCATTTTTGTCAAACTGGCAACCCGCATTTTGTATGAACCGGTAACATTTTGTGATGAGTTACCAATCCACTGATTGTTTGACGGTGCCGACACATTGACGGTGATTCTTGTGTCGTGTTACTGAGTATGTCTAGATTCACTGAACCTAGGAAATTGTAATGTAATCCTATTGGACCGACATGAAATCAGATTCCTTTAAAAGGACATCATGTCTAGGGTTTTAAAAGTTGTTGAAAGAGCTACGAATAGGGTTTATGTTGAGCTAGGGTTTAAGGTGAAAGAGTAGAGAGATCTTATGAGAGGAGATCGAGTTGTAACTCAGAGTGAGATAGAGAAGACTGAAGTAATGCTGGAATGCACTAGCTGTGAGCATACTGGATCTAACCAAGCAGTTTGTGCTAGTAGATAGATCAAACACTTGTTGATTACTCACATCTTTGACAAGTTTGTAGCCCTTAACCGGGTAGGCCTCAAAGCCTTTGTAAAATCCTCTAACAAGGTGGTTCACACATGTGAATCTAAAATCCTCTAACAAGGTAGTCTTTAATCGGACTTATCTCCTAACAGAGATTGAGATTCTTAACAGGATTTGTTCTGGTGAAGAACATTGTAAGACCTTAACCGGTCTGGTTTCTATTCTGCAGATAGTGACTTGTGAGTTCCATCTCACCGTGGTTTTTCCCAGTTGGGTTTCCACATCAAATGTCTTGTGTTATGGTTGTATTGCTTTTGTGGGTGAATGGTTTATTCGCATTTTGGTTTGTATGTGTGATAACCGGTTTGATTGTCAGACTGCTTTACCGGTTTATCTCTAGACTGTGTAAGTGTTTTAGTGCAAAGATTTTTGGCATACTAATTCACCCCCCCCCCCTCTTAGTATTCATCAGAATGGGTCAAGATTCTTCAAGATAAATATCTAGACAACAATGATCCAATTAGGATTTTTCAAAATTGCCAATCCTCCAAAAGGATCTAGGGTGTGGAATTTCATATTAAATTATAGACCTATCATCAAAGATTATCTTTCTTGGGATATCCAAGATGGAATCTTGGCCCTTTTTTGGGAGGACTCTTGGGGGAGATACCCAAGCTTGGATAAATTGCTCAAGGTGATGTGACTAAGGAATTCCTGAAAGAGTAGTGGGGGAGTTGTGTTCAAGATTATGTTGTCTTCATTAATGGTGACTCCTCAATTAGGTGGTATTGGAAAGATTTATCATCCTTTGCCCTACCAATAGAAGAGATTAATAGATTTAAGGAGCTCTATCTAGAAGAGTTTTTTTAACAAAGGTGACGATAGGATGATTTGGGTAGGCTCCAATAATGGAAAATTCAATGCAAAAGACAACTATAACATAATTGCCAAGGCAGGGTTGCAAGAAATGATAAAGGTTCCAATACATTTTTGTTGGAATAAGTTGTGTATGCACCAAAGGCAGAGGTGTTTGCTTGGGCTGCATTTTAGGGCAAGATTATGATAGTAGAAAGATTTGGGAAGATAGGATATGAAGGTCCCTCAAGATGTGTGCTATACAAATGTAATGAAGAAACAGTTAACAACCTACTACTAGGTTGTACCTTCACACAACATTTTTAGAGGTGGTTATATGCCAAGATAGGGTGGGTCAGTGCACTACCCTATGATATAATGAGCCTCTTTAAATTTTTCTTACCAAGAATAGGTTCAGGTTTCTTTGGGTTTCTATGGATACTATGTCCCCCATTGATGATTTGGGAAATATGGAAAGAGTGCAACCAAAAAAAATTTCAGGACAAGGAAATCACTCTAGCATCTTTTCTAAATGAGATGGAAGCGGCAATTATTGAACTAACCAATAGTAGAAAGACAATGTTTTCTATTAAGAATGCCAAATTCACATATTGGGATGACAAGATTTGTTTCCAATGGGATGGGCTCAAGATTCCCTCCTTTTTTTGAAAAAGGTGGAACTCAAATGAATGACATTAGATTAACTGTTGTATGGGTTCTCCCACATCATGGATGGTATAAATTAAACTTTAATGGCACTTCTCATGACAATCTAGGCTCGTCTTGAGTGGGTGCATTATTATACTCTAGGACAATGTGGTTGTCTATAAACTAGCTATCTTGTTGGATGAAGACACCAACAATGTGGTAGAATTAAGAGCACATACTCATGGCCTCTTATTTTACAAAGATGGACATATCTAAGGTTGAAATTGAAGGGGATTCCACCATCATCGTTAATTCCATTAGAGCTGGAACAACTGCCAATTGGTAACTTGGTGTCCTGGAGCTACTAAATTCTTTCATTTCCTACACAATAAATCACACATATATGGGAAGCCAACTTGGAAGCAGATAGTTTAGCCAACATGGTTGCGAATGGATGTGAGGTTGGTATGATCGAGACAGATTAAACACTAGTGGAGGCATTCATGACATTTTAGATGACATAAATCATACTAAATGACATCGATGTCATTATTCTCTTTAAGCTTGGATTATTGTTATCTTCTTATTCTTTGTTCCTCCCAATTGAAGGATTACACAACACTTCAATTTTAGCCAATTTAAGAATTTATTTGGTGGAATATGGAACTATCTCAGGGTGGTCCAAATGAGGCAATTATTGTTCACCTCTAACTTGTAATAATGTTGCCTTGGGTAAAATGTTGCTTTGTCTATCAATAGAATATTGTAGCCTTGCTAGACATAGATGTCTCAAGATGGAAACACATATCTACCTTAAATGCTCAAAGTAGAAAGTGTCCATTTTTGGGCTTTTTCTCTAACTAATTTATCTAGGTAGTTTGTAACTCTTCGACTCTTAATGATGCAAGCCATCAGAATCATCTTAGGTAGGAATTTTCTAAACTCCAACAATAGACATCAAGTAAACACAGATATTTCGTCTTAGTTTCTCTCTTCTCTACTTGATCTTGAAGAATCTAAAGTACAAAGCCTCCTATTGCTAGGTATAGTGTTCAAGGAAGATTTTTTGGTGGACGATATTGATATTGTGATATTGGTGGAGTTAAGGGTTGTGATTCCATGGCCAAACGACATCTCAAAGTTGTTTAACCAAATGTGGAGGTTGCTAGATAACCATTTCTTCTCCTCCTGCTTGCTTAGGCATTGGAACACTACTACCATTGGGAAACTGTGGGTTGCTAGTTTCTTCAGTTTGGGATTGATGTGGAAGACAACTTGACATGGAAGGATGGATTTGTTAGGGTGGTTGGATTTGAAGGCTTCTATGAGGATGATTGATTGAAGAAAGGTCTATTTTTGGCTCTTTTTGCTTGGGATTATCGTTGAATGATTGAATGATTTTATCCTTGGGATTGTGGATGGAATTTTGATAAGCATATTGTGACATCAGGTGGAGTTGGGCTCTCAAGGCCTAAAATTCTATCTTTGGTTGTTCCTTCGTTGCTTTCCATCTATTGCATCACTCGTCGTTGAAGATGACTAATCTGAATATGTAAAATCTGGGGTTGGTTTTGCATGGGGAGTTAGTAGGACTGGACATGTAAAATTTGGGGTTAGTTGTATATGGGGAGTTAAAAGCTTGGTTGGTGTATTCTAGTGGTTGTCCTGGATTTTATACAAGAACTAATTCAACCACCTTATGTAATATTTGTATCTACTTCAATATACTTCTGCAACTAGTCTGTGCATTATCGATAAACAAATTAAAATATTATTTTTCTAAAGTGACAACAACTAATATAATAAAAAAAAAATTCTACATGTGGATATAGCCATTGTGCTTTGCCAAACTTCATGAACTTCATTCAAGTTGAAGTTTTGGTTTGGTGTCATTCTAGGATTTTGGTGTGATTCTCCAAGGCCTTATTCTATATGCTTCTCCATCCTATCGGGGGCCCTCGCTCACCTCTGGTTTTGGTTTGTCCACTACTCTTGTGAATCAGTTGTCCAATTTGAGCTTTGTATTTTTTGAGAATGGGTTTGGCCTATTGCAGTATAAAAGCTTTAAAAGTCTTGGTCTTCTAGGACATACCATTTTACTTTATGGACAACTCTTCTTATGTATCTTTATCTTAAATTTCAAATCAATTTTGTTGACTTAGTCATGTTCTGCAAAAAAATATATTTAAAAATAAAAAATCTAGAGCAAAAAAAATAAAAATAAAATCGATAGCTCTTTCTGTAAGGCCCACCCCTATGTGTAATTATTATGACTCTTTGATGGTCTTCTTTAATATTAAAATAACATAATTTTTCTTACATGTGGTGTGCTATGGATTTTGTGGATTAATCATATGGTATCTAATTATCTCTTCCTTTTCTCCTTAATCAAAAATTTGAGGATCATTATAAGAAAATGGTATGTGCATTGTATAAATGATTGAATTAAAATATTAACTTAAGAGCCAGTGGAGTGGTAAATGCAAATAGTTAAGTGTCGAACTTAGTTAATGGGTTTCTAAACATTGATAGGTGTTTTATTATATGATTTTGAATTTAAGTTGGTTTAAGGATAGTTAGGGCTTATTTTTATGAACCCTACATCCAAGGGTTAAGGTTAGCCAAATCTAAGGGTGGAGGCTAAATTCTATATCATTTAGATTTAATAATATTTAATTAAGTTATTTTTTCAAAGTATCTTCTATATCTATTTATTAAAGGAATTGTTATCACAAAAGCTCACACCCTTGATGAGCTATCAACTCAACAACCTTGTGAAATATGGAAACAACCCCGAAGTGTGGGACCTTACGCAAGGGGGAATCTCTGGAGAAGGTCGACTTCCTTCTCAATCCAGATGTAGGTGTTGAACCAACTCAACACTTCAAAACTTACTCCAAAGCCTATCCTAACAACTTGCAGAGGTAGAGGGAAGAGAGAATACTTAAAACAAAAGGAGGTGATGCACCAAGAAGATATTGTTTCTCTCCATACCTGAAATGACACTAAGAATAAACTGAAATACCCAGGAGATGCACAAACTTCATTTGTATGAGTGACCCCAATGCATGTATGGAGGTTAGAATTCGCTGAATATCAAGAGGGGAGAAGGTTTCCCACAAGTCACACTTGGAAATAAATTTAACACACCATATAGGAGAGAAGAACCACAAAACATACACCTATGATTAAGGTAAGAAACATACACAACATACATAAGTTGAAAGAAGGAAAGAATTGTGATTTGAATTAATTATAAGGTCAATGGCGAACTTACAGTTGCAAAATATAGAATAATACAAAAGAAGTGGGAAAGCATAGGATAGCTCAAGCCAGTAGGGAGCGAACCATTTACAATGAGGCTTAACAACCTTTATATAGAAAAATGGTTACAAGAGTGATCATGACCCCTGAATGTCAGTCTGGGAGTGCAGGGAAGTGCATACACTTGACTTCTATTGCACGCAAGCAACCTAGCCATACCCACAAAAGGCAACCCTGAGAAGGGTGGATTGACTAACCTTCCAAAGTCAAAGCATGCAGACATGACATAAGTCACTAAAACAAGCATGGCCTCATACCTCTCTTGATGGAAATCCTTCCAAAAACATTAAATTCACCCCTATGGCTCCACAAAACAAGGTTCATAAGTAACAAAATTTGTCAGAGCATTTAAAACTTTGAGTGTCGATCGTGCCATCTGGAAGTGTCATTAGTCAAAAAGAAGTTCGAGGACTTCAGAAACTCGGGTTCCTAGAGTGGGGAAGACAAGGAAATAACTTCGAAACCTTGGGGTTCCAAGAAAGAGAAAGGAGAGCAGCAAGGAACTTCGGAACATCGGGGTTTCGGAGAACTGAAAAAAAAAAAAAAAAAAAAAAGGCTAAGGAAGGAACCTTGGAACCTCGGGGTTCTAGAGTTTTGGGAAGGAAGAAGGGAAGCAAAGGAAGAGAACTTTAGAACCTCAGGGTTGTGAGGTTCTAGAGAAAGAAAGGAAGAAAGGCTAGGAGGGAACTTCAGAACCTCAGGATTTTGAGGTTCTGAAGAAGGCAAGGGAAAGAAACTTTGGAACCTTGGGGTTTTGAAGTTCTGGGGAACTAAAAAGGAGGCAAGGAAAAGGTGGGACCTAGCAAAGGAACTTCAGAACCTCGGGGTTCTAGAATTACAGGGAAAGGGAAGAAGAAAAGAAAGGAACTTTGAAACCTTGGGGTTCTGGAGTTCTGAGGAATGAAAGAGAAAGGGAAAGAAAGAGAGGAACTTTGAAAACTCGGGCTTCCGAAGTTCCAGGAAAAGAAAGGAGAGCAGCAAGGGAAGGAACTTCGGAACCTCAAGGTTTCAGAATTTTGGGGAAGGGAAGACAAGAGAAGACAAAGAGAAAGAACTTCAAAACCTCGGGGTTTCGGAGTTCCGGGGAAGGAAGAAAAGGCCAAGGGAGGAACTTCCTCCGGGAAAGGCAACACCTCACACTTCATGATTCTTCTTCTTTCTCTTTGATCAGCTAGGGCAGCGCTTGGTCCATGGATCATATCTCTGATCGGTTCTTACTGATGAGCCAAGGGTGTCATAAAATGACAACATTTTTGGCGATTTCTGTGGGATGCTTGTCTGCTCAGCATGAAGTCCAAAATCCTTGAGCATCCATTGGGCACTGAGTCATTGAAAGACCCAAACATGTGTGTGCCATCACTAGGAGGAAAACTAGAAACTAGAACACACACCCTCTTAAGGAGAATGTGGTAGGTGCACAAGCACTTATGAAGGCAAAACAACTTCTAGTCTAATATTTACATAGTCATCAACACCCTCTTCAAAGGCAAGGCTTGAGATGAATCCCATTCACTAGGATTGAAAGAACCTCTCCATTAAGCTTAGAGAGATGAAATTCATTGGCCTCCTTGCAACTAGTGATGACATATGGGCCACTCTAGATAGCATCAAATTTGGAGTGTCATCTAGCTTTGGCTCTGTCTGCATCCCACTTGAGAACTAAATCTCCCTCTTTGAAGACCCTAGTAGTTGCCTTTTTGTCAAAAAAAATCTTGACCTTCTCTTCATGAGTCTTAAGTGTATGCATAGGCTCACTTCTAACCTCCTCCAGCTCCATCAACTCAGCTAGCCTTACTGTCATGGCATCATTCTCTGTTAATTCTAGCTGATGTGCTAGTTCAAGAGAGGGTAACTCTAGGGAACTTGGGAGTCTTGTTTCCTTCCCATATACTAGCATGAAAGGGGAGTTACCAATCTCCCTCTTGGGTGTGATCCTGTCAGCCCATAAGGTTGTCCTCAACTTAGTATGCCATGCCCTCTGATTGTCTTCAATTGTCCTTTTAATTATCCTAATGAGGTTCTTGTTGAAAGATTCAGCTAAGCCATTACCCTAAGGGTAATAGTAGGAAGATGTCTTCAAGTATACACCATGCTTAACTTCCCAAGAACTGATTTGGGTTCCAACAAATGCCCTGGCATTGTCTGATATGATGGTGGAGGGGACACTGGATCTTTTCACAATTCCCTCAAGGAATTCCAACACTGAGGCCTCAGTGGCATCCCTCAATGCAACTGCCTTTGTCCACCTAGTGAATTAATCTGTTGCAACCAAGATCCACTTATGGACAGCACTAGAAGGTGGGTTTATCATGCCAATGAAGTCTAAACCCCATTGGGTGAATGGTTGATCTGCTTGGATGGGATGAAGAGGTAGGGCAACTAGTCTTTTCTTCCCAAAGAAGAGAGCACATTTCTTGCAATTCTTCACCCATCTATGTGAGTCACTGAATAAGGATGGCCAATAATAACCAGCCCTCATTATTTTGATAGTCATAGTCCTTGCAAAGAAATGGCCCCCTGAAGAGCCATCCTGAAATTCCTCTAACAATCTGTTGACTTGGTTTTGGTTGATACATCTTATTAAGTCTCCATTAGAGTCTTTTCAAAAAAGAGTGTCATTCACTAAGACATAGGGAATGGACTACAACTTGAAATGCCTTCTTTTCATCTTGTCCAGACCTTGGGGGTATCTACCTTCCATTAAGAAGGTAGTCATGTCACTTACCCAACTGAATTGAGTGTTGTTTACAGTTGTTTGATCCTCTTATAACACAAGGGCGACCTCCAAAGTAGTCTCACAAGATGAGACAAGTTGTTCACATATGCCCCTACCTCTTACTGATGAATATTAAGAGGGGGGCTGAATTAGTATACCAAAAAATATTGTAAACAAATTCTTAAACAGTTTAGCAGATAACTGGTTCACGAGTTTCACTAATAAACCGGTTAAGATAGATACAAACCGAATAGCAAACAAAGCAATCACCCACAAGAGCACAATCACCATAACACAAGATTTTTAACGTGGAAACCCAAATGGGAAAAAACCACGGTGAGCAGAAACTCACAAGTAACTATCTGCAGAATAGAAACTAGACCCATTAAGGTCAAAATGATTAAGGTCATACAATGTTCTTCACTAGAACAGATCCTGTTAGGAATCTAGATCTCTGTCAGGAGATAAGTCTTGTTAAACACTACCTTGTGAGAGGATTTCAGATCCACAGTTGTGAACCACCTTGTTAGAGGATTTACAAAGGCTTTGCTAGGCCTACCTGGTTAAGGGATTCAAACTTGTCGAAGATGTGAGTAATCAACAAGTGAGTGATCTAGATACTAGCACAGTATGCTTGGTTAGATCCTTGATAGCTCATTGTTAATGCACTTCAGCATTAGTTCGGTCTTCAATATCTCCACACTCTACACAGACTTAATATGTTCTATAATGATCGCACATGACCTTTTCTCTCACAAATCTCTTACACACCATCACCTCATACATACAAATCCTAGACATGATGTCCTTATAAAGGAAACTGATTTCATGTCAGCCCAATAGGATTAGATTACAAGTTCCTAGGTTTAGTGCATCTGGACACATTTGATAACACAACACAAAATCACCGCCAAAGTGTTGGTGGATGATAACTCATCACACATTACAGAAATACCAATTGGTAACTCATCATAGAGTAATACCGGTTAATACAATATACCAATTACTGGTTGTCAAAAATGAAGACTGGCAAATCATAGTGTTCCGATCAAAAGTTAACTACCGCTTGGGTCCTTCGTACCGCTTGAGATCCTCGAACCGCTTGAGGTCTTCAATCATTTTGTGACCAGTAAACATCTTCTGTAAAATACCGATAGTCTAAAGACTATACATTCAATAATACACAATACCGGTTGGAACAATTATCAGTTGAGCATAACTCATACATAAAGAAAGAGTGTGTCCATCATCAAGAGAGTGTGTGTCCATCAGTGACAATCAAAATATCATCATAATGCCAACACTTACAAGCTTGGTGATCTTGATGTTGATGTCATACTCCATGACCTTGGTTATCCACCCAGTCCTCTTCTCACTGATGTCCTTGTTTAGAATGAAAAAATTAACACTTGCATGCGAAACTAAGAGTTGGATCCTATTGTTGGACAGCATGTGTCTAAACTTTTTTAATGCCCTTACAACAGTGAGGACTTGCTTATCTACATAACTATACTTAATCTCATAGTCCTTTATCCCCTCATAGGTTTCTCCAAGTTATCCCTTTTAGTTGTGTTAGGACAGCTGAGATGTTGGATTCTCCTATGAAGGTATAGAGGATAAAATCCCTTTCGTAATTAGGATTGACAAGGGTAGGGGCCTGAGCAATTTCTTGTTTGATCTCTTTGAAACCAGCCCTCCCCTCCTTGGTCTAATTGAAAGCCAAGTTTTTCTTCAACATGGAAGTGAGGGGTTTTACCATGGTAGCAAGGTTGGGAATGAACCTCCTCACAAAGTTGATCCTACCAAGGAAACTTTGCAATCCTTTCTTGTGATTGGGGAGTGGAAGAGAAATAATAGCCTCCACTCGCTCTAGATAAATGGTCAAACCCTCCTTGGATATGATGTGTCCTAGCAATCTTCCTTGATCAGTAGAAAATACACACTTGCTAGGGTTCAAGGACACACCATACTCCCTGCATTTCATGAACACCTGCTCAAGATGACCAAGATGGTTAGATGCATGCTTCGAATAAACAATTATGTCATCAAGGTATACAAGCACAAACATTTCTAATACCCCCTTGAAAGCCATGTCCATTTCTCTTTGGAATATGACACTTGCATTGGTTAGCCCAAAGGTCATTTTACAATAAGCATAGGTACCCCACTTAGTAGTAAATACAGTCTTGTATTGGTCTGATTTTTGGACCAAGATCTGATTGTAGCCTAAATACCCATCCAAGAATGAAAATCTTGTTGGCATTTTTTATGATTATGTTGTGATTGTCATTAATGGACACACACTTTCTATGAGATCACTTTTTGTATGTATGAGTTATGCTCAACCGGTATTTGTTTCAAATCAGTATTATGTTGTAGTCTTTAGACTATCGGTGTTTTGCAGAAAGTGTTTACCGATCTCAAGCGGCATGAGGACCTCAAGCGGTGTGAGGATCTCAAGTGGAACGGAGCAAAGGAACTAAAAGTGCAGTTATCATTTTCCCAGTCTTCATTTTTGTCAAATCGGTAATCTATTTAATAATTAAACCGGTATTACTCTGAGTTACCAACCAGTAATCAGTAAAGTTGTATAAACCGGTAATACTCTGTGATGAGTTACCAACCAGTATATTTTTGTGATGAGTTACCATCCACCGACACTTTGATGGTGATTTTGTGTCATGCTATCAAATGTGTCTAGATGCAATGAACCTAGGAACTCGCAATGTAATCCTATTGGACCTACATGAAATCAAATTCCTTTTTAAGGACATCATGTCTAGGGTTTTAGCGTGTGTAGCTATTAGGGTTTTTGGTGGTTGATGAGTTCTTGTATGTGCGATCTTAATAGAGAAGATCAAGTCTGTGTGTTGTAATAGAGTGTGGATTTACTAAAGACTGAAGTAATGCTGAAATGCATTAGCAATGAGCTATCATGGATCTAACCAAGCAGACTGTGCTATTTGCTAGATCATTCATTTGTTCACTACTCACATCTTCGACAAGCCTAAAACCCTTAACCGAGTAGGCCCAGAAAAGCCTTTGTAAATCCTCTAACAAGGTGGTTCACATCTATGGATCTGAAATCCTCTCACAAGGTAGTCTTTAATCGGACTTATCTCCTAACAAAGATTGAGATTCCTAACAGGATCTATTCTAGTAAAGAACATTGTATGACCTTAATCGGTCTGGTTACTATTTTGCAGATAGTTACTTGTGAGTCTCATCTCACCGTGGTTTTTCCCATTTGGGTTTCTACATCAAAATCTCTTATGTTATGATGATTGTGCTTCTGTGGGTGAATGCCTTACTTGTTGTTTGGTTTGCATCTGTGTTAACCGGTTTGTTAGTTAAACTGTTATACCAGTCCACTGCTAGACTATTAAAGTGTTTGAGTTTAGTAATTATTGGTATACCAATTTACCCCCCCCCCTCTTAGTATTCATCAATTGGTATCAGAGCCAACCTTTCTATAAGTCTAACCACTTGGAAAGAGATATGGGGGAATACATTGTGAGGGAACTTACTCATCGACTCACTCAGACTGAGCAAGCCTACGATGAACTTAAAGTCAAATATAAGGCCTCTTAGGCAAAAAGAAGAGAGCATGCTGAAAAACTAATGGAGCTAACTGAAAACAGTTCTTCTGATGAAGAGGACATGGATGCCCTAGTTCAAGAAGTTGAAAAACAGAATGAGTCCAATGCCAACCTAAGAAGGGAACTTGAAGGACTAACTATCAAAATGTGTCAAGAGCTTGAGAACTAGAGGAAAGCTGAAGATCTGGTAAAAGACAAAGATCATGAGATCTCCAAGCAAAAGTAAGAGATCAGTACAATTACCGCTCATCTCCAAGAGAGTAAAGTAGAAAAAGAGAAAATGCAAGGTGAAATAAACATGGCTATTTCTAAGAATGCAACCTTGAAGGAATCTAATGCTGCTATTGCCAAAGAACTTACTGAGTCAAAGGAAATACTTGCCAAATTCAATAAGAGCACTGTCAAGGTAGAGCAGAAGCTTGAATCAGCTAAACCGATAAAGAATACCAATGGACTGGGTTTCTCTAATTATGAGGAAGGTGAGACCTCTAGAACAAAAGATGGAGCATCAAAGAAGCAATCGGCACCAAAGGATAAAGGTAAGAAAAAGTTCAAACCTATTTGCTTTAATTGTCTCAAGGAAGGACACACTACTAATGTATGTAGAAGCAAGGCTTACAATAATTTTCCTTATTTTCTAAACGATAAGCCTAGACCCAATAGATTCAATGGTAATTGTTATGCATGCAACAAGTTTGGGCATAGAGCATTTGAATGCAGCTCTGTCATGCACAACACTGGAAGGTATCCTCAAAGGAGTCAAGGAGTTTTTCCTGAACTCTTTGGGAACCAGAACCCAAACCGGTTTAATACCTATAATCATCAGTCAGGAAGCAGTGGCTATCAAGCAGCAACCGAATGGAGAGCAACCTATTTAATCTATCATGGTAGTGGTCACACTGAGCTGCAACATGTAGAAGGAAGATGGAAACATGAATAATGGACCTTGGAGAGCACCTGGAATGATTTGCTATCATTGCAACAAACTGGGTCATACAGCAAGATTTTGCAGAATGAGAAAGAATATACCGGATGATATACCGGTCACTCTGGAAGGAAAGATAGATGTTGAAACTATTCAAGCGGATATGAAGAAAACCTAGAAGAAGAAGCCAGAAGAAGTGTCTCAAGAAGAACCGGTTTCTGCACCTAGTGTGGAAGTCACTAAACCGGCAAACTAAGCATCAAAAAAGCTTAGGGGGAGCAAACGATGAAATGTTTCGAACCTGCAATTTACACCGGTAAAAGAACTTAACCGGTATGTGATACCTGTCAACTGGTAGAAGACCGGAAATGGTAAAAGGCAAATTAGGGTTTATGCCTTAATAGTGGAGCATTTATTATGGTAGGTGAAGAACTTGTTTAAAAGGATTTTTCAAGTCATTTTTCACTTATCAGTTCTCGAGCGAAGAAGTTTTTAAGTGTTGAGCGACGAAAAACGATTTGCATTGCGATTCGAAGAATTTTCAAAACCTTGAAGAAGAATCAGAAGCTAATATCAACCGGTCAAGTGTCGAACACAAAGCGGTATTTCAGCAACCAAAGGAGTGTGTGGCGAAGTCTAATTTGCAAGCCCTAAATTTTGATTTACGAAGGTATTTTTCAAATTTCTCTATTTATCATGGCTTCCGCATCACACTCTAGCTCTAGTGCACCCATTGATTCAGTAGACTTCATCCAACGGAAGGCAAAATATAATGCCCTATCTCAAATACCCACTAGTGTTATAGTGGAGGAAGGTATTTTAGACTATATTGATTGTAAAATTGAACACCTAGGATCTCTGATGATCCATTCTTAGTTAAGCTTATTTTGCGGAAAGGACAAGATCAAACCAGAATTCAACGTCTTGGAAAAGAAGAAGCTTCACAATGCAGTCTACTTCCTTGAAGAGTTTTCAAATGATCACATCAGCATCATTCTGAGCAGAGTGCACATTGATAAAATGTACTTAGAACGGACGCATGACATCACACCGGAAGCAATTCAAGCCATCACCAGTTTCTGTAACATCAGTGAAGTGCCAGCCCTGAGGAAGATCAGCAAGACAGAAATGACCAAGCTCACCGATTCTGTGAGCGACCAACAAGGAATGACCATCAATCCCATCAAGGATGATCTGGTCAAATATGTCTGCATGGTATAGGTTATCGGACATTTTATGCTAGCAGGATCAACTCTGTCTCTGTTGTAGCAGTAAATGTTGCCTACAAGATGATCATGGAAGATGCATCATTTGATTTATGCACCTGTATGCAAAGGCAACTTTTGGTGAACCTAAAGTCTATTAAACAGGACAATGCCTTGAGATTTAAATTTGGACAACTATTGGTTGGGTTGTTCTTCTACTTCCAAGGTTACTTCCTAGGAGTCGGAGATATTCAGTGGTCTGCCGACCAATCGGTTACAAAGCAAATCAAGGAAAGCCTTCAAGCGGTTGGAACCAGTTACCCAAAAGATCTGAACAAATACTTTGATGAGTTTAGATGCAAAATGAGCCAAAGAGTGAGAATATCAGGTGATATTGTCAAGAAATACGAAGATGACATCTGTTTCACCATCAAAGTTGATGAGTGCATAATGGAGGCGGTTGAGCCTAGACAGAAAGAAGTGGAACCCATGGGATATGAGGTATGTATGACATGATAGATGGGTATGCCTCTACCCTACTCGCCTCGCCCCTTGACCCAAAGGCAAAGAGAACCAACACCTATTTGGAAAGGGTTACACCGATCGAAGAACCTTCAGTAAAGAAGGGAAAGGCATTGCCTTTAGTATCGGCACCGGTTACTGCAGCAAGTCCCAAAGTGATCAAGCGGTCACCAGCAAAGAAGAAATTGGAAGCTGCACCCACCAAAGTCTTTGAGAGAAAGCGGAAGACCAAAGACAACACACAAGACTTAGAGAACACTGTGTCTGAAGAACAGCCTAAGAAGACTAGGCAAATGAGGAAAAAGACAAAGAATGAACCGACAACATCTGGACCGGTAAATATTGATATTTCCTCCTACAAACCTTTGACACATTGTCAAAGAACTATTAAGAATATTAGAAAAAAAGATCTTGGTGATTTGAAAGAGTGCTTTGATGATTTTAATGATGATGAAAAGGAAGAAGTTGAACAGGAAGTCATTAATTATTTATGTATTAATGACCGATGGCCATCAGAAATTAAATCTGAGACACCTGATTCTTTATATAATTCTTTAGATAACAAGTGGCACATTGCCATAGAGAAGGAACAGAAAATAAGAGAGGAAGTATTTGCACAATATTTTCCTGATGTACCTAAATTAGAACTTTATGAAGTGGTGGAAAGATATAAGGGCCTCTTCTTCATGAGAAGAAGGAGACTCCTTTTTCTAGAAGGAAAAGTCCCAGAAGTGGTAAAAGATACCCACTCCCTTGCTCAATCTGCTCTAAAGTTGCACCAAGTGCCAGATGCCAACAACAAAAGCTGAGCAAGAACCGAAAATCACTAGACCAGATGAGGCATATGACAATGAAGGAGTACCGGTCACTGATCAAATGGAACCCATTGATGTTGATGCCCTGAACGGTGAAGATGTTACTCCGGGTTCATCAACAAAAGTGGCAAGATAGGAAAAACAGGCAAAGGAAGAGAAGAAGCAACAGGAAGAAGAAAAGAAGAAACAGGCAGAAGAAGAAGAAAAGAGGAAACAGGAAGAGGACAATAGAAAAGAAGAAGAGAATAATAGACAAGAGGAAGAGAAGAAGAAGGAAGCAGAAAAGAAAGAAGAAATGAAGCAGAAGGAAGAAGAAAAGAAGGAAGAGGAGAAGAAAAAGGAAGAGGAGAAGAGAAAGGAAGAGGAGAAGAGGAAGCAGGAAGAGGAAAAGAAGAAGAAGGATGAAGACAAAGAGAAGCAGAAAGAAGAGGAGAAGAAGAAAGAAGAGAAAAGGAAGATAGTGGAAGAGGAGAAAAAGAAGGCAGAAGAGGACAAGCTAACGGATAAAGAGAAGGAGGGAGCAGCACATAGCACTCAAGTGGAGACCCCAAAGGCAACCGATAGTCAAGCCAAACCGGCTGACATTACCAATCCCATTGACCTCCAATCTGCAAATGAATCGAAGTTGTTGCAAAGCATTAAGCTTTCTCAAGAATGCCTAGAGTTGATAAGGAGGAAGAAGGACCAAGATGTGATCCAAGCTGCAGTGGACACTCTTACCAGTTTGATACCCGGTACCAACCTCCCTAGTACCGATTCCTCTCTGGCCCAACTAAAACTCTTATGCACAGTTGTGGAGGACCAGGTACAAAGCTTGGAAGAGGTTGCTGATGCAAATGCCAAAAAGGAGCATCAAAAGGCTTTGAACACTGCCTTGGTGAAAAAGTTATATGAGCTCCAGTCTGATCTGTAGAAGGCACAGAAGGACATTAGAGATGCAATGGATGAGGGGAAATTATTGCTCAGTAAGATATGTCAACCCCATCTATTTTATGATGATGTGCTTTCTCAGAAAGACAAACTGCAAACTGATTTGCAGACATTCATAAGCACCTTCAAGATGCCATATGATTCCTTTACCGCTTGTGGGAAAACCGCTCACCGGTTTCAACTTCAAGCTGCAAGAATTGATTTGGAGATCAGCAACTGGACCAGGGATTTGCAGGAACTACAAATGGTTCTACTACCAAGACTGCAAATACTTCAGAAATGCTATCTCAATCTAGATGCCTTGACGGTTACTCAAGAGATGAGTACCTTGGATGCCATGGAGGAACAGGTATCCCAGATGCAAATGGAGAGTGAGGTTGCTACCTCATTACTTGATTCATGGTCCTTATCCATGAAGCAATTTATGCAGGACTTTAAATCTATTTTTGACAATGCTATACTTCAGAAATGCTATCTCAATCTGGATGCCTTGACGGTTACTCAAGAGATGAGTACCTTGGACGCCATGGAGGAACAGGTATCCCAGATGCAAACGGAGAGTGAGTTCTACTACCAAGACTGCAAATACTTCATAAATGCTATCTCAATCTGGATGCCTTGACGGTTACTCAAGAGATGAGTACCTTGGATGCCATGGAGGAATAGGTATCCCAGATGCAAACGGAGAGTGAGGTTGCTACCTCATTACTTGATTCATGGTCCTTATCCATGAAGCAATTTATGCAGGACTTTAAATCTATTTTTGACAAGTTTCACTCTTTATTGTCATAAACATTTATCCAGCTAGTAGAAACAGGGGTTATTCAGCCGTGTTTTGTCATTGTTGGCAAAGGGGGAGAAGTATTCTAGTATTTAAAATTTTGATGCATGCTATGTATACTCTCATGTTTATCTTTGTAAGGAAGTAGTATACATTGTATTTTCTGCAAAGGGATAGTGTATATGCTTAGGGGGAGTATTTTGATGTCAAAATTTTCCTAAGTGTTGCCATCGATGCCAAAGGGGGAGATTGTTGGCATTTTTTATGATTATGTCATGATTGTCATTAATGGACACACACTTGCTATGAGATCACTTTTTGTATGTATGAGTTATGCTCAACCGGTATTTGTTTCAAACCGGTATTATGTTGTAGTCTTTAGACTATCTATGTTTTGCAGAAAGTGTTTACCGATCTCAAGCAGCATGAGGACCTCAAGCGGTGTGAGGATCTCAAGTGAAATGGAGCAAAGGAACTAAAAGCGACAGTTATCATTTTCCCAATCTTCAATTTTGTCAAACTAGTAATCTTTTTAATAATTAAACCGGTATTACTTTGAGTTACCAACCGGTAATCGGTAAAGTTGTATAAACCGGTAATACTCTGTGATGAGTTACCAACCGATATATTTTTGTGATGAGTTACCATCCACTGACACTTTGACGGTGATTTTGTGTCGTGTTATCAAATGTGCCTAGATGCAATGAACCTAGGAACTCACAATGTAATCCTATTGGACTGACATGAAATCGGATTCCTTTTTAAGGACATCATGTCTAGGGTTTTAGTGTGTGTAGCTGTTAGGGTTTTTGGTGGTTGATGAGTTCTTGTATGTACGATCTTAATAGAGAAGATCAAGTCTGTGTGATGTAACAGAGTATGGATTTACTGAAGACTGAAGTAATGTTGAAATGCATTAGCAATGAGCTACCATGGATCTAACCAAGCAAATTATGCTATTTGCTAGATCATTCACTTGTTGACTACTCACGTCTTCGACAAGCCTAAAACCCTTAACCGGGTAGGCCCAAAAAATCCTTTGTAAATCCTCTAACAAGGTGGTTCACATCTATGGATCTGAAATCCTCTCACAATGTAGTCTTTAATCAGACTTATCTCCTAACAGAGATTGAGATTCCTAACAGGATTTGTTTTGGTAAAGAACATTGTATGACCTTAACCGGTCTGGTTACTATTTTGCAGATAGTTACTTGTGAGTTTCATCTCATCATGGTTTTTCCCATTTGGGTTTCCATGTCAAAATCTCTTGTGTCATGGTGATTGTGCTTTTGTGGGTGAATGCCTTACTTGTTGTTTGGTTTGCATCTGTGTTAATCGGTTTGTTAGTTAAACTGTTATACTGGTTCACTAGTAGACTTTTAAAGTGTTTGAGTTCAGTAATTATTGGTATACTAATTCACCCCCCCTCTTAGTATTTATCAAATCTTTCCGAGCCACTGAACTTTTGGAGAATCTTCTCCATAGAGGGAAGGGGATAGTGATCCTTAAGCGAGGCTCTATTGAGATCCCTAAAGTCTACACATAGCCTGATTTCCCCATTCCTCTTCCTTACAGGGATGAGGTTGGCCACCTAGGAGAAGTGCTTAATAGGGAAGATGATATTGGCTTCTATGAGCTTGGTCAACTCCTTCCTCATTAGTGGCTCGATCTTGGGGTTTATTCGCCTTTGTTTTTGTCTAATTGGCTTTGCATCTAGATTTAGCTCTATAGTATGTTGGGCTATGCTAGGGTCAAAACCCTTCAAATCTTCATAGGTCCAAGCAACTATGTCATCATATTTTTGGCAAAGCTCAACAAAGGCCTCTTGCTCGGTTGAGGAACACACCTTTCCCAAGTTTAAGGACCTACACTCTGTAACAACAACCAGATTGTAATCACCCCACTTTGCAGCCAAGTTCATCTTCTTCTTCAACTGATCATCCAAGTTGAAAATGCCTTCCAAGGTAACTAGACCTTTAGGCAACTTGTTGGAGTTGAGCTACATGATTTGATCTCCATATTGGTCTTGCAGCTTAGATTGATTTTTAGCTGAAAACTATGCTTCATTTTGCAAGAAGTTGATGATTTGTTGATTGCTTTCCAACACTTGCCAATTTACTTGATTGTCTTGGACAACAGGCCTCACAACAAGCCTGATGTGTTGCTCCTTCTCACTTGCAACATGCGCTCATAGCTCAAATTGAGCACCAACCTCTACAAGCCTATCAGCATGCTTGTTCTGACCTCTAGGAATGCTCTAGATATTGAAGGCCTTGAATCCTTCAATCAAATCCCAAACCTTGTGTTTGTATGATTTGAGTAGGTTTTTTTGCTACACTTTGGGCTTGGATGTGATTAACAACCAACTCACTATCTCCAAATAGTTGCAAAGATCTGATCTTTCTACTTTGTGCAAGTTAGAGACCTTGGATCAAGGCTTCATACTCAGCGACATTGTTGGTGCAACCAAATTGAAGCCTAAAAGAGAAGAAGTATTTCTCCTACTCAGGAGAAACAAGCATCACACCGGCACCATTCTTGTTTCTTGAACCATCAAAAAACATGCTACATAACCTCTCTAAGTCTCCTTGTGTCTTGATGAGGTTAGGGATAGGAGTATCCTCTTCATGGATACAATAGGTGCCAAGCCCAGTCTCTTCAGTCTCAACTAATGGATCAAACTGAAAAGCATTGGCCCATTTGTTCAGCAAGCAATCAGGAACCTCTTGCAAAAGAGTGGTAAGCTCACGGATAGTACACTCCTCCCCCTCTTCATGCAAATTACAATTCATGTTTATAGGGTTGGGGGTGTAGGGCTCAATGTGGTTTTTGGCAATGGGTTATGCCCTTATGATGACCTTGGTACCATACCTTGATCGAAATACCATGTGGGACCAATTAGAAGACAAGTACCCACCTATCTTGGTGGTGAAGTCTCTAGACAAGAAGATGGCAAAGAAGGCAGGGAGATCGATGATTGATACATCTTTCAAGACAATGCAACTAGGGCATGCATGCAAGGTTAACTTCAAATTTTTTACCACCCCTACTGTCTTAATATAAATGCCATCTAATTGGACCACCCCTTTGGTCATAGGTTCATATTCTATGCCAAGAAGATCAGCTACCTTCTTAGGCATGACTGAGCTACTAGCTCCTGAATCTATCATGCAGTTGTGAACCAAGTTATCTTTTATGATTAAGGAGAGCTAGAAGGGGGGAGGCTTGATGGCCTTGCTTGAACCTCTTCCTCCTTGGGTTGCACCAAACTAGTGGAGACTCCCTTTTTGCTAATTGTTGCCTCATCACCTGACTGATCGACATCCTTCAGTGCCTCTTTAAGAAAATCCCTTTCAGATGGGATTGAAAGGGCCTCCCACATAGTGACATTGAGGTTAGCCTTCTTCATCTAATCAACTATGTTGAAAGGAACACCAACTGACTTTAGAGGCCCCTTTGAGGCTACAAGGTCTACTTTTGCTCTTTGGATGACTTGGGCCTCTTCCTACCTCTTGATCCCTTGCATGGTACTCTGGCTTTTATCATGGGCGGATACATTAGGTTTTGGAGTTTGGACTGATGTTGAAGGTGAGGCAGCCTCCATGGCTCTCTTCTTTGACCTTGTATATTGCAGCAAGACTCACAATTTGTTTAGTTCAAACCACAAAATTCTGCCTCCTACCAATTGACAAAGGTAGAATTGGTTTTGCCCTTGAAAGGGTGGCCTATTCTGTTGATATTTCTTATTTTGTGCTTGATAAGGTCTTCTATGTTGGGCTTGTTGCCTCTTTAGCATCACCAACTCATTGCTAAAATTTTGCAATAGAGCCTTAACCTCATGGAGCTCATTGGAGGATGTAGATGGTGTGGATGATTGTTCTGCGGGTGCCATGGGGATAGGAGCCAAGGTGGGTTGTTGAGTAGGAGCTTCTGGGAAGAGAGGCCTTGGAGGCCTTGGAGCTATCTTCCTAGCCTAAATCAAACAAGTTTTTGCTCTTATGGCTATGTCATATGCACCCAGTAGAGAGGCTTCACTTATTGATTGTACCATGACATCTATATCGTTGTTGAGAGCTCTAAGATAATACAAGAAGGCATGATTTGGAGATGGATTCACTAGAGTAGGAATTCTATTCCATATCTTATGGAATTTGAAATTGAAATCTCCCATGAACTCGTGGGGCGCCCTCTTGATCATAGTCAACTGCTCCACAAGTGATAGGTGGTCACTTTTGTTTTAAAAATGGTTGCACAACCTCTCCCCCAATTCATCCCAATTGTGAATGGAGCTAGACGACAACCCTCTATACCATGGCAAAGCTTTGCCTTTCAAAGATGTGGCTAAGAGTCTAACAACGACATCATCCTGAGTGATATTATGGACGAAGAAGATGTTTGTAATGTCTTGAATGTGCTCAATGGGTGTTGTAGTTGTTTCACCAGTGACGTATGGTAGACTCTTCAATGCAGCCACTGGTATGTCATTCTATTGAGTCAAAATAAGGGGACTCCCCCCACTGAAGGTAACAAAAACCTGATTTTTTGCCATGTGAAGCAATGGTCTATTGATATGAGTGGTGGGAGCCCTTGATAGTAATGGTATTGTAAATGGAGGGGTAGAATGAGACCTGGGAGATGGAATGTTTACAACCCTGACCTCCCTAACCGGCAATAATGAAGGTCTACCTCTCCACCTTCTAGTGCCTGAAGATGAGAGCTCTTCAAACTAGAAACTACCTCTAGAATATTCCCTTATATGAATTTTGGGCATGAAATCCAAAGCTGCAACAAACAAGTCATGAGAAAGCATCGGACCTGTTGAGCAGAGACTTTGGAACCTTGAGGTTTCGGACTTGAGCACTTCAGAACCTAGGAGTTCTGGACCTCCAAAGTAGCGAACTTCGAAACCTGGGGGTTCCGAGGTTCCAAAGTTGTGAGAGTTGCGATGACTTGGGAACTTGGGGGTTTCGGGGTCCCAGAGTTATGAACTTCGTGTGAACAAGAACTGGACCTGAGCAGAGTCGTCAAGTGCTTGAAAGGTGATTGCCTCTAAAGGCAGAAATGCTAAGAATTAGCACTGAATCCTCAACATGTATGTCAAACTAAATCCCATTGGGCATGCCTGTAGACACCTAAAAATGGTCAACGCTTGCGGAGTCATACTTTAACATTTGCGCATTGCCTCATTTTAGGTTTTTGCGTCACATTAACATTTCTCCTATGATTTGCACTTGGTTTTTATCATTTGCGAACATCGAGTCATTCTTCTACATTCTTCATTCATCTTGCTCTCAAATTTGGTCTTGTCGACAACACTATTCAGTCATGATTTTGATCGATCTTATCCTGTCGCATCAATGTGCATGCTTATTTGTCATCATTTTGGACAACGTCAATCCTAATTAGGGTTTTGTCCTCTTTTCAATCTTATCATCAAATCTTATCATTTTGGACATCGTCAATCCTAATTAGGGTTTTGTCCTCTTTTCAATCTTATCATCTGGCGATCGGTTTATCAATCTTGTCGTTTTACGATCGATTTGTCATCGATAGTTGTCATTGTTTGATCTTGTCATTTTTGCAATCAATTTGTCATCGATCATGGTCATTTTCAATCTTGTCATCTTGCAATCTAATTTGTCATCGATTCTTGTCCTTTTGTCAATCTTGTCATTTTGCGACCGATTCGCTATTGATCATTGTCTGTCTCAATTATGTCAATTTGGATCAATTTGTCATTGTTCCTCGTCAATTGGCGCATTTATCAATCAAATCATTTATCACATTGGTCCTTTGTTAAATCAAAATCATGATCGACATTAATTATCTTCAATCAGGACCTGATTGTCATCCTCGCATTGCTAATTCATCTTCTAGGGTTTCGTGATTTAATCATTTAACCCTGTTTGTCATTTCTCTCTCTAGGATTAATAAATTATTTATTTATCCTAAGTCTTCTCATCGCAATTAAATATTCATTTAATTGGCTAATTATTCTTCTTTGGTGAATTAATTAATAAATGACAAATTATTAATTAATTTACCTAAATTCCTCATTTTTCTAATTTCTTAATTTTCTAATTCCTAATTTCAATTTCCTCCTATTTCTCTCCTAAATTCATGGAAATGACATGTCAATTTGTCATAAATTTGTCATAATTGACAATCAATCAATTTTGACATAGAAGTTGTCATAATTTGTCATAAATTATCAATCAACAAATTTTGCATAGAAAGTGCATAATTTGTCATAATTTGTCATAATTGACATAATTGATTTGCAATTTCCATTTGAAGTGGATCATGCTAATCTTGTCATCTCTCCAATTCCTCTATAAATTGGATGATCTTCATCAATCAAGGCCAATTGGTAATTGGTAATCAGACTATCGAATTTCTAGTACTCTTGATCAATAATCTTGTCTACTTGCTTTCAATTATGTGTGTGCACTTGTAGGTGAGATCCACAACCAAACCATTTGAAGAGGAAAGAAGAACAATGGAGCCGCATGAAGGAGCATTCGAATCGCATCTTTGGTTTGCATAATCTTTGCTTTTGAATGTTTTATTTCATATCTCTATTGAGTGTTGTTTAGGATAGATCATTACAATGAGTGCTTTTGTGATTGAGCTATCATGATTAATGTTTTTGACTTGTTTGTGATGATTTCCTATTTCCTAACGTACAGTGCCAAAAACTGTTATCACAAAATCTCACACCCTTGATGAGCTATCAACTCAACAACCTTGTGAAACATGGAAACAACCCCGAAGTGTGGGACCTTGCGCAAGGGGTTGAATATCCAGAGAAGGTCAACTTCCTTCTCAATATAGGTGCATGTGTTGAACCAACTCAACACTTCAAAACTTACTCCTAAGCCTATCCTAACAACTTGCAAAGGTAAAGGGAAGAGAGAATGCTTAAAACAAAAGGACGTGATGCACAAGAAGAGATTGTTTCTCTCCCTACCCAAAATGACAAAAAGAATCAACTGAAACACCCAGGAAATGCACAAACTTCAGTTGTATGAGTGACCCCAATGCATGTATGGAGGTTAGAATTTGCTGAATGTTAAGAGGTAAGAAGGTTTTCCACAAGTCACACTTAGAAATAAATTTAACACAACATATATGAGAGAAGAACCACAAAAAATACACCTATGATGAAGGTAAGAAACATACACAACATACATAAGTTGAAAGAAGTCAAGAATGGTGCTTTCGATTAATTATAAGGCCAATTGCCAACTTACAGTTGCAAAATATAGAATAATACAAGAGAAGTGGTAGAGCATAGGATAGCTCAAGCCAGTAGGTAGAGAACCCTTTACAATGAGGTTTAACAACCTTTATATAGAAAAATAGTTACAAGAGTGATCATGACCCCTGCATATCAGTATGGGAGTGTAGGGAAGTGTATGCACTTGACTTCTGTGCATGCAAGCAACCTAGCCATACCCATAAAAGGCAACCCTAAGAAAGGTGGATTGACTGGCCTTCCAAAATCAGAGCATGCAGACATGACATAAGTCACTACAACAAGCATTGCCCCATACCTCTCTTGATGGAAATCCTGCCAAAAACATTAAATGCACCCATGTAGCTCCACAAAAGAAGGTTCATAAGTCACAAAAGTTGTCGGAGCATTTAAAGTTTTAAGTGTCAATCGCGTCATCCAAAAGTGTCACCAGTCAGAAAGAAGTTCAAGGACTTCGGAAACTCAGGTTCTCGAAGTGGGGAAGATAAGGAAAGAACTTCAGAACCTCAAGGTTTCAGGAAAGAGAAAGGAGAGCAACAGGGAACTTCAGAACCTCGAGGTTCTGGAGTTCCGGAGAACTAAAAAAAAAGGCTAAGGAAGGAACCTCAGAACCTCGGGGTTCCAGAGTTCCAGGAAGGAAGAAGGGAAGAAAAGGAAGAGAACTTCAGAACCTCGGGGTTCCAGAGTTCCAGAGAAAGGAAAGAAGAAAGGCTAGGAGGGAACTTCAGAACCTCGGGGTTCCAGGGTTCTAGAGAAGGCAAGGGAAAGGAACTTCGGAACCTCGGGGTTCTGAAGTTCTAGGGAACTGAAAAAGAGGCAAGGAAAAGGCGGGACCTAGCAAAGGAACTTCGGAACCTCGGGGTTTCGGAATTCCAGGGAAAGGGAAGAAGAAAAGAAAGGAACTTCAGAACCTCGGGGTTCCAGAGTTCTGCGAAATGGAAGAGGAAGGGAAAGAAAGAGAGGAAATTTGGAAACTCGAGTTTCCAGAGTTCCGAGAAAAGAAAGGAGAGTAGTAGGGGAAGGAACTTCAAAACCTTGGGGTTCTAGAGTTCCTGGGAAGGGAAGACAAGAGAAGGAAAAGAGAAGGAACTTTGGAACCTTGGGGTTCCGGGGAAGGAAGAAAAGGCCAAGGGAGGAACTTCCTCCGGGAAAGGAAACACCTCACACTTCATGATTCTTCTATTTTCTCCTTGATCAACTAGGGTAGCGCTTGGTCCATGGATCGTATCTCTGATCAGTTCTTACTGATGGACCAAGGGTGTCATAAAATGACAAGAGGAACCTTTCCAAATAATTCCATTTTTTTTATGGTGGAAGGGATTTGATGTCATTTAATTTAGATATAGTTTCTAATTTTTAGTTTTCTTTTTTTCTTTTTCCTTTTCTAGCATGCTTGAAGATTTATTCATTAAATTCTAACAATGAATCAAAATGACTCATAGTAATGATATTATTAAAATATTTAAATTTAGTGGGATAAATTTTTAAAATGTGTTTTTATTCTATTTTATTATTGTGAGATTTTTATTTGTAAACAACTTACAAAAGGATTAAATAATATAGACATCAATGATTTAGTAGATGTTTTGCTAATAATAAATAATGGAATGATTAATGCATGCACTTTTTATAATAAATAACATTTGTAATTTTTTTTAATGTTACTGTTATTCCATGAAATTAGTGGGGTTGATATTTTAGTAGAATTTATATTTTTCTCTCTAAATTAAATTAAATATGGTAGATAAGACGTTGATAGATGATATACTAATATAAAATTAATTTAAATATTTATCTTTTAAATATTTATTTTATTTAACAAAATGAATTATTATAAAAGAATTATGTCAACAAGTTAATATTAATTGACTTGTACTTAATCTTAATTAAGCTAGTTAGAAAATAGAATTGTATTGATGAGGGTGTGTTGTGTGATTCTAGTTTCGATCTCATCATGAAGATCAACTTATTTCATATAGATGTCCTTGAGGAATTTAAATTGATTATAATTACCTACAAGGAGACTTAATGTTATATGTTCCTTTAGGGATACCTACCATCGCTAGGGTGAAGGGTTGACAAATTTATTTTTTTTGCACCATGTGAGAACCATTTCCTTCTCGCCTAATAGGCGACATGTTGTTATGATATGTAACTAGTTATATATAAAAAAGGGGGTTGGCTTAGGGTTTTGTTATGTTCTTTGGTGTTGCTCTCCTTATTTTATATTTGAACGTAGTTTATTTACCTTATCTTCAATTGAATACTACAATATTGAATCAAATGTCAATTTTTTTTTGGAGTTGTGTCATGTTCACATGTGTTAAAAATGTGGGTCTCTCTCTCTCTCTCTCTCTCTCTCTCTCTCTCTCTCTCTCTCTCTCTCTATATATATATATATATATATATATATATATGTATGTATGTATGTATGTATATGTATGTATGTATGTATGTATGTATATATGTATGTATATGTATGTATATATATGTATTTTTTGAATTTATTTTATTCATGTTGTACTAAATTTTTACATTTGCTTCAAGCATCTAATTATTTTGAATTAACTCTTTAAATATTATAATTATTTTTAAATGCATAAGGTTTATATTATTGTATTAACATTTGACTCATGATATTCCAACAACATTTGGCTAACAATCTTCTATTAGCATACCTATCTTTAGAGGAATATAGGTAAAGTATACTAAAAGATATCATATTTGTTCATTATCCCACTTAAAAATTTATTATATTATGATATTGTAATTAATAGTAAATTATATTGTTATTTTTAATATATTAAATTAGTTAATTAATTGTTTGGGAGAAAAAATAAATAAGATAAATAAAATTATAAAGGAAATATATAATATTTTTTTGCTTTTCGTGCATTTAAGTGTCACAAACATGTCAAATTAAATGCTTCAGATAGGTTTTATTGACACACGTTTTTGCATCCACATGTGAATATAATACACCTTCTATGTAATAAAGACATAAAGACATGTAAATATTATTTTTCTCTTTCACTACATAATTATTAGTTTATTGAACATGCATTGTTGATTGCTTACCTTTCTTCTTGTGAGAAATTGTTGAAAATATCCAAGATCAAGAGATCAATGAATAGCACAAGAGAGAGACAAAATATATTGATAAGAATAAAATATATTCTAATCAAGATGAAAATACTGATCATGTGGATCATCAAGAATTACATACAATGTAGATGAGCCTACTTATAAAGGCAAGGCTAAGAGACAAGAGAGCACATAAATATGACATGTGGCTCAATAAGATGCAAGGGTAGGTAGGATAAATAGTAAAATATTCCACATGAGGTGGATCACCCACCGAAGGTGGAATTATCATCCCACAATAAGTGGATACGATAAAGTAACAACAATATTACACCATAAAAGGTGGAATTTCTCCTACTTACACACTCCTAATGTATGCACATCCCTAAGTGTCTCATATGCAAACTACGATGTTATGCATTTACCTAAGTCAACTTAAGTAAGGTGTAATTATATCCTATAAATAATTACACCAACACCCCCCCTTAAGTGCAACTTAGGGGAATCCACTTAAGCTAACAATGCAATATGGGTCTTGGCTACTAGGCCATGTTAGGTACCCATGTACAAATGTGAATGCACACAAACCAATGCAAAGAAATCTCTCACAAATGAAGAAAGAGAGAAAAACCCAATGGGAACCCCCCCCCCCCCCCCCCCCCCGCCCATCCCCCCAAAAGAGAGATGAAAAACTATACAAGAGAACTCTCAAAGAAGTATGTGAAGGACAAAACCCCATGTGAGGAAAAAGTCCCCCCCATATGAGAGAAGAAGAGAGACTAAGTAGCCCCCCCTTAATGTAAAATCTGCACCAATGGTAGAAGCTCGAAGCTGAATGAAGAAACTACTCCACGTATGTCGAACAACGGTCCTCCACTTAGGAAGAAACAAAACCAAAGGTGTATCCATGAAGTCTCCCCAATCATGAAGGGAAGATGTAGGAAAAAAACTCATGATGTATGGAATCTCTGAAAACTACTCAAGTGTCCCCATGTCGATGTTGAAAGTGACCCCTTCCAAAGGTGGTGTACTGTTCTGCACTTCTGAAAAAGGCAATCCAAGATCTAGTGGAGATTGAATATAGAACGAGTTCCAAACACTCACATGTTTCCTCTAAGGATAAAGAGACCTCCTCCAACTGTTGTACATAATAATCCATAATCATGTCAACCTCAAAAGAATGATCATGTAGAGAATGAACAAGAGGGTCAGAGTGTTCCCTCACAACAATCAAAGAAGGATCATCTTCATCAAAGAGAAGATGAATATCATAAATGATGTATCCCAAATCTGCAATGTAGGACTCCACAAATGTACCCACAATGTCTATTAAGTAGTCATCCCAATGAACTGAAGTTGGAAGACATGGAATATCTTGTTACACTGAATCATAAAAAGTTAAAATTGTTGCATCATATGCATCATTAGGTGCAATAGGTGATGTGATGTCAAGAGGAGGAGAAGAAATGCAAGGCCCAAGAATGGGGTCACATGTGAGAATCACCAAGTTAAAGTACCCAAAGTCCTCCTTGAAATATAAATCATCATAAGAAGTGTGATCATCAACATCATCAAAAGGACCAAAATGTGAAAAAAAGTACAACCGATATGCATGATCCATCGTGCCCCAGTTGCAAGGATATCTCTACTCTCCAAGTTTCTAATGATAATTGAATCAGGTGTGAACTCCACAGTTCTCCTTGTTGCCCCATTAGTGATCTAATAGATGGAAAGAGTATTATTTGTCAAATGAGGTACACACAACACATCATTGGAGGAGTTATCCCCAATGAAAATAGATCCCTTCCCAATCACATTCATGTAAGTATGATTTCCCATCGAAATTGGTGGCATGTGGCATGGATCAAATGAAGAGAACATAGACTGCGAAGATGACATATAATGAAAAGCCCCTGAATCTAGATGCCATCTCCCTGAATCATGACTTGTACTAGCACAAAAAGCTTTCCCTTTAGTGTGATTATTTCCCTTATCAATTTCCTTTTATTTGGAGGATGAAGGAGAAGTTGAAGTAGACATTCTAGAAGGTAAACTGATTTTGTTCTTCTCAAGAAGATATTTCAACTCATCAATATCCTTCTTGTAACAATAGTGTTCTTCATGTCCTAACTTCTTGCAATATGCACAAAAATACTTCTCCTTAGATGATTTCCCCTTTTATGATGATGAGAATGTAGAATCACTTTGTTGTGGAGAGGGCGATTGTGTTTTCTCTTGTTGCTTTGGCTTAGAGTGTTTTTTTTTCATGTTGGAGCCCATTCCTCAATTCCCTTGATTAGCCATCAAAGCCATAAACTTTGAAGACTTGAGAATCCCCATTTGCCTCAACTTATCCTGCTCAAGAATAATTTTTTTTGTCAATGTAGCAAAAGATGATGACTGGTATGTTTGCTTGTCAATATTTGAGTATGGAAGCTAGAGACAAAGGCTGCATATTCTGATGGAAGCTTGTGCATCAAATTGAAAACCAATTTATCATCATCCTTGTTTATACCACAATCTAAAAGTTGTGCTCTAATCTCATTAGCTTTGGTTACATAATGCTCAATGGAATCAAAATTCTTGAGATCAAGGCTAAAGAGTTCACTATCAAGCATGTACCCCTTAACCTTGTGAACTTTGCCATACAAAGAAGCGAATTTCTCCCAAGCCTCTTTGATTATTATACATTTTTCAATATGGAAGATAAGATCTTTTGAAACATATTTCCTTAAATTACCAATAGCCATAGAGTCTTTAACAAGCCAATCAGCTTGAGCATTAGTATCAGCCTTAGGATCTGCAGGTGTTGTTATTGTTCTATCAACATATTGTATCAAACCTTTTTCCATTAACTTGCTCCAAGCATCAATTTTCCAAGAAGAATAGTTATGTGTAGTTAACAAAGGAAACTTAGGTCAAACCATGATGAAATAAAAGAGCACAAGATCACAAGACAAGAGCACAAGAGAGGACCCCCAAATTCACTCAATCAAGAAACCCTAATGACTCTGATACCATGTGAGAATTTATTGAAAATAACCAAGATCAAGAGCTCAATGAATAGCACAAGAGAGAGACAAAATAGATTGATAAGAATAAATTATATTCTAATCAAGATGCAAATACTGATCAATCGGATCATCAAGAATTAAATACAAAGTAGATGCATCTACTTATAAATGCAAGGCTAAGAGACAAGAGAGCACACAAAGATGACATGTGGCTCAATGAGATGCAAGGGTAGGCAAGGGTAGGTAGGAGAAATAGTAAAATATTCCACATGAGGTGGATCACCCACCGAAGGTGGAATTATCATCCCAAAATAAGTGGATATGATAAAGTAACAACAATATCACACCATAAATGGTGAAATTTCTCCTACATACACACTCCCAATGTATGCACATCCCTAAGTGTCTCATATGAAAACTACGATGTGATTCATTTACCTAAGTCAACTTAAGTAAGGTGTAATTATATTCTATATGAATAAATAATTACACCAACACTTCTTCCTCAAACAAAAGGAATTGAAGCATGTAGGCTTTGCAGGATGGAGTCATGCGCGGAGGGTTGTTGTGCTCAGGCTAGGACATCGAAGCCCTAGCTCATGATAAGCATTTGTGTGTTGGTGCGTTGGTGGGAGGGAGGTGAGTGCTGGTGCAGGGAGGGACTAATCTCGGGGTTGCAGGTGTTGGTGGAGGTTCGGTGGTTGTGGGAGGTGGGTTGGTGTTGCATGTGGTAGGGGCTCGGGGCTTCCTGCAGATTCGTAGTCTGCCTGTAGGGAAGGGCGATGGGAGCCTGATCTACCATGTGGTGGAGCTTGGAAGGGGGGTGTTTGGTGCCTTGTAGGGGTGTGTGGAGTACTTTCTCATTTCTTTTCAGAGTGTGGTCTTTTTGCGAGGTGCTATGTCTAGCATTGGTGGAGAGGCCTTGAAGGCGTCTCCTGACATGGATTTCCGTGTTGCGGTGGGTTTAAAATCCCCATCCCAAAGTGTCAATACCTTTGATAATAACCTTTTTGCCTCTAATTTAGGGTTTGGTAGTGTTGGTGGCTCTCAGATTACGAAGATTAATGGTTGTCTGGAGAGGTGCAGTGAGAGGCCGAGGTTGGTTATTCCTCCGTAGATGATAGCTGAAGATGTTGAATACTTTTAAAAACACTCATTATATTGCAATTTTTTGGGGATGAGGGTTTCTATGCAGTTTTTGGAGAACTGGGCTTAGAGGACTTGGGCACCAAAAGGGGAAATGGAGATAATGTTGCTAGAAAACAACTACTTCATGGTTACATTCAACTGCATGGAAGATCGTAATAGGGTCTTTGAAGGAGGGCCGCATTTTTACAACCAGGTGGGGTTTCATCAAACCTTGGCATGGGGGGTTTAACCCTTCAAAGGAGCTCCCGAATAGGTTCCCAGTGTGGGCTCGTTTACCACATTTTTCGATGGAATGTTGTTGGGAGGATGTATTGTGGATGCTCACTTCAATGCTTGGGAGGCTAGTTGGATCCTCAACGCAAACCTTGGGGAGAAAGGCAATGAATTTCGCCTGTATCTATGTTGAAATTGATCTTAGTAAGCCCCTGCCAGATGCTATAGATATGTGTGTGGGTTCTTATTCTTGGGTTCAACAGTTAGATTATGAGACTTTACCATTTCGGTGTCATCTATGTCATGAGTATAGTCATTTGCAGTGCAAGTTTCCTAGGTATAAACTGGTGTTGCGCCAACCCCAACAACCGACCCGTAACATAGATGGGGATGACAAAGGAAAAGCTACCATGTCTGATGAAGTTATGGGTGCTGATGGTTTTGTCTCAGTTAAGACAAATAATAGGAATCAGGGACAAAAGAGGCCCCTACAGGAGAGACAAGAGGAGGATACCTTTATCAGATTTGAAGCCTTGGATGACCTTACCCAATAGGAGGTGAACCCAGGGTTAATTCCTTTGGATTAGGGTGCATCAAGGTTGGTCCCTAATAGTGTGAATTGGGACTCTACCCAAGCTCTGCAAGTAGTTGGGAGTCAGCAAATGGAGATGGACCAGCCAGTAGTGGCTTAGTTGGGGCCCATTTTTGGTGCTACAGTGAAGTTGGCTGGGGGGGATGATACTCCTGCAGCTCAAAAATTGGAACCTGTTGGGGTCAAAAATAACAAGATCGCCTTAAATTTGGGTCTTCATCAGAAGGACATTAAGAAAGGAGAAACGAAGAAGATTTTGAAGGTTGGCAGAAAGAAGAATTTGGATAAGATCAAATTGATGGGAGAGAATTTGGTTGAGTCAGGGACAGTAAAGACTCTAGATTCTCATTTTTCCAATCCACCAAAATGATTGTGTTGTCATGGAATGTGAGGGGCTTGAACAGTGGCCCTAGACAAAAAGTTGTTCGCGAGTTGATAAGGAGTCATTCTCTTGATATCCTTTTCTTGCAGGAAACAAAACTTTCTCTAGAAAGTATGTTGGATTTGGTGCCAAAGCTATGGGGGAGAAGCCAATGTTAGTGTATTGGGGCAGTTAGCTCCTCTGGAGGGGTCGCCTATCTTTGGAACCCCTTGAGGATTCGTCCTATTTGGTGGGTTGCCTCCAGATCTTCATTATCTAGGGTTGCCTCTAGTCTTGAGACTGGGGAATATATCTTGTTTACTAACATTTATGCCCCCACTAATCTTCAAGGTAAGCAGAACTTATGGTCTCATATTTCTTTTATGCGAAGGTTGTTCCCTTTTCATCCTTGGATTATGGCGGGCGATTTCAATGCCATCCTATAGTTGAGTGAGAAGAAGGGTGGTGTTATGCGATTGGAACCTTCTTTCCTTTTTTGGGATAGTATATCATCTTTGCATCTTGTTGACATTAAGCTTGGTAATGGTTTGTTCACTTGGAACAACAGGAGGGTAGGGGAGTATTGGATTATGGAGACACTTTCTAGTTTCTAGTTTTTGGGTTGGTGGGGGGTGGTCCACATGTTCTGAGATTCTTGACTGGAGAGGGTCAGACCACTTGCCCATTAAGTTGGTATCTTCTTCCACTCGGGTCACTCGCTCTCCTTCATTCGAATTCCAACTTATGTCATTATGGGATCCTTCTTTTTAGAATCATGTAGCGGAGTGGTGGAGAAAAGGGAGGCCAACCTTTGGCACTGCTATGTACAGTTTTGCCAAGCAACCACCAGTGTTTTGAGAATATTTTTCATGCTAAGAAAGATGCTCAAATAGTGTTGAATGGCATCACCAGTGAAATTAGAGAGCATGGTTTGTCTGAAGCCTTGCTTAGGGAGGAAGACAGGGCTGTCAAGGTTGTAGAGGAATAGGAGCGTAGGGAGGAAATATATTGGAAATAGAGAGCTCGTATTGATTGGCTTCAAGTGGGGGAC